>NC_080162.1:39023106-39218106 GCF_950295315.1 Erinaceus europaeus
TTTGCTCTGCTAAAGGCTCTGAAATGATGGTTACTATACCCAAGCAAAGGGCATGCCCATGAGAAACACCTTTATGCATGTCTGCAAGCTTGGGCTAAGAGGTAGCCTGAGTGGATTCCATCCCTTCCTTGACTGTGTGCCAGCAGGGAAAATGAGCTTGTTTTCCTGAGCCTCAGCTTTGAGATTTGCACAAAGGTGGATGAGTATGGTAAAGACTACTACATCACAGAGTTGTGGTAAGGACTCAACAACATGATGCTAGTCAGACGTTTTAAGCCAGTACCTGACACATGTGAAATACTCAGTAAGCTGTTAAAATGCCTGGAGTGTCTATGTGTAGCAGAGACAATTCCTTTGCACTCCCAGGAAAATGAGATTACTCCTGGTCTTACAGAGTTGTCAGTGTCCTAGAGCCAGGGCCTATCTTATGGATGTTGTTCATAACTATACTCCAGTGACCAGTACAATATAGGGGTTCAGGTATTTTAATTGACAACTGAAGGACTCAACATATCAAACCTTTGAATTCTTATAATTAAAAGTGTGTGAGATGGGGGAATAGGTCTATCTGTCAGTTCCCGTGTCCAGCAGAGGAGCAAAAACAGAAAACAGACCTCCCCACCTTCTGCACCCCATAAAGATCTTTTGGTCTATACTCCCAGTGGGATAAAAAAAAAAAAAAGAAGCTTCCAATAGAGGGGATGTGATATGACTATGGTGGTAGGAACTGTATGGAATTGTACCTCTTATTCCACAGTCTTGTCAATAATTATTAAATCACTAATAATAAAAAAGAACTTGAAAAATAAGAAAACACAAAGCAGAACTTGGATTGGGTTTGATATATTTCACCAAGGTAAAAGACTCTGAGGTGGAGAGAGGGTTCAGGTCCTGGAACATGATGGCAGAGGAGGACCTGGAGGTGGTTGACTTGTTCTGTGGAAAACTGAGCAATGCTACACATGTGCAAACTACTGTATTTTACTGTTGGCTGTAAACCATTAATCCCCCCAATAAAGAAAAAAAGTGTGAGAGACATTATATTTTCTATACTAGAATTATACTATTCAGCAATATAAAAACCCATCCATCCATCTATCCATCCATCCTTCCATCCATCTTCCATTAACTTCAAAATTAATCATTGTTTTACCCATTTTGCTACTAAAATTTGAGGAAGAAAGAATCAAAGGGCTACCTCTGTTAGTAATATCAGTCTAGCAGACCACCTCCTGTCTGTTAGTGAAGAAGTTTCATAATGTGGAAATGAAGAGTGTCTGCATGAGTGCTCAACTGCTTGGGCTCAAACCCCAGTGCTGCAACTTCCTGGCTAAATGATTTTGGGTAAGTTATGCATTCAGTGAAGAGAAGAAAACCCTACGACTTAGAAATATGAGTACTGAAAGCAGTGATATGTATAACACCACTTTGAGAGGAATGGCAGCTCTTCTCCTGCCTCTCCTACTCTACAATGTTCTATTTTCCATAAGTGTCTAGCTGTTTGGGCTGGTTGTCCAAGACATGACCTAACTGACCTGAAGCCCATGCCTCTGTTCCTTTCTCTGTTCCTTTCAGGGAGTCAGACCTGTTCCTGCTGGATAGCCGCACCCTCTGGGCCTCGGAGGAAGGCTGGCTGGTGTTTGACATCACGGCCACTAGCAACCACTGGGTGGTCAACCCCCGGCACAACCTTGGTCTGCAGCTCTCTGTGGAAACTCTGGACGGTAGGTTCCCTGCTACTATACTGGTTAGGTGTCTTCCTCTTCCTCCTCCTCCTCCTCCTCCTCCTCCTCCTCCTCCTTTTTCTAACCTTTATTTATTAATGAAATGACAGAGAAAAACACAGAATCACTCTGGCATATGCAGTGCCAGGGATCAAACTCACGACCTCTTGTTCAAGAGTCCAACACTTCATTCACTATACTACTTCAAGGACTATCCCAGCTAGTTCTGATGCATTCCTTGCTCATAAACTTATGGGGGGGGGGGGACTCAGAAGGTCTCATGTTTGTTTCTCTTAAGAACAGGTTTCCCGGGGAGTCGGGTGGTAGCGCAGCGGGTTAAGCGCAGGTGGCGCAAAGCGCAAGGACGTTTGTAAGGATCCCGGTTCGAGCCCCTGGCTCCCCACCTGCAGGGGAGTCGCTTCACAGGCGGTGAAGCCGGTCTGCAGGTGTCTGTCTTTCTCTCCCCCTCTCTGTCTTCCCCTCCTCTCTCCATTTCTCTCTGTCCTATCCAACAATGATGACATCAGACATCAATAACAACAATAATAACTACAACAACAATGAAAAACAACAAGGGCAACAAAGGGGAAAATAAATAAATAAATAAATATTAAAAAAAAAAAAGAACAGGTTTCCCCTACTCACTCCCCAACCCACTCAACCCCCAGATCTTGAAACCAAACCCAAAGTGTCACACACTTTATACAAGACAATTAATTGTACAGTTGGCTGCAGCTGGGTTAGGTAAGACCTCATTGCTAAAAGTGTGGTCTCACATCTGCAAAGGTCACACCTTCCCTGTTAGAAATGCAGGCTATCCTCTGTCCCAGGCCTGCTATATCAGAACCCACAGTTCAGCAGCAGGCATGAGTGATACCCCAGCATGGAATGGTCTGAGACTTGCTGATGGAGGCTCTAGAGCTGCCAGACACAGGGTATTTCGAGCTGTCGTGTGCCCATAGGAATGTGGGACAGTGTCCCTAAGCTCTGTCCACCAGATGCCAGTTGCAACAATGCAAAATGTCTTCAGATGTTGTCAGATGTTCTCTGCATGGCTGAATTGCCCCTTGGTGAAGGACCACTGGCCATGTGCAAGGCAATGGACACATTCCCAGGTGATACTGAATGTGGCCAGTGTCCCAAATACTTAAAGAGTTCACCGTTAGCTCATACTTTACATACATACACCATTTCACACAAGCACATCAGTTTCTGAGCAAAACAAATAGGAAGTGTCTGGGAACTGAGTATGGGCTTGACTGCCCAAGTTCTCTTTTCCCAAAGTGTAATTTTTTAGTAAGTGGGGGAAGGGAGGTTAGGGGGCATGCAGCATCTTTTTTACATCAGCTTTAAGGAAAAAAGATGAGGGGTCAGGAGATAGCTTTCTCAGTAGGGCACAAACTTTATCATTATTGAGGACTGGGGTTTGAGCTCCCAGCCACCATGTGGGAATACATGCATAGGGGAAACTTGACTGCTGGTAAAGTAGTCCTGTGGTATCTCTTGGTATCTTTTCTCTTTCCCTGCTTATCTCTCTTCCTCTCTTTTTAAAAATTATATATTTATTTATTTATTATTAAGGATAGAGAGAAATTGAGAAGGGAGGAGGAGTTAGAGAGGGAAAGAGACAGAGAGCACCTGCAGCCTTGCTTCACCACTTGTGAAGCTTCCCCTTGAAAGTGTGGATTAAAGGCTTGACCTGAGTCCTTGCACACTGTACTGTAATGTGTGTGCACCACCACCTAGCTCCTTTTCCTCTTACTTTGTAAAAGAGGGAGGAGAGAGAGACATGGAGAAATATCACCAAGAGTGAAGGAATTGTGCAGCTTTGGAAACCCTAGTGGTGGTAGTGGGGAGGGGGAATCAAGAAATAAAAAGGAAGGAAGTAATTTATACCAGAATAGGTAATGTATGTCCATGACTCAAAATTCCAAAGTTCCAATGGATATGCAGTATGAATAGTTTCCCTCTAGCTTCTTTCCCTACAGTAGTTGATTGTGCCTCCCAGAGAAACTGCTTTTTCCATGTTGTAAGCTGGGTACTTAAGATATTACATGTGGATTCTGTTTCTCCCCTCCCACAAATAGTCACTTCACCTTGGTTTTTCGTACCTGACAACTTATCTTGGAGCCTAGTCCTTTTCAGCCACTTGAAGAGCTTCCTCATGTGTTTAATGGCTGTTGTATATGTATGTAGCTATGTCTGGCTTTGCACAAGTTCCATAATCTGTCAGATCCTTTTCTTCCTTGTCTCTAACACATGGGCAATAAAAAATAAAAAAGGCTTTTTTTAAAAAATAGTGTCTTACTATGTAATAGGTGTTGCCTGGGATTCTTGTATAAATTCAGATTCTGACTCAGTGGATCAGGAACATTTCCAGCCTGCCACTAGGTGAGGCATGGGCAAAACTTGGAATAAGGATGCCTGACACCAGGACCTGGTTCACAGTCCACATGTCCTAAGTGAGAGTTGTCTTCATTAAAACAATTGCAATTCTTCCATGTGGGCTTCTTCAACCCTCCCTTCCAATGGATAGACATATAGGTGTTTTCAGGTCTTTGCATTTGCCAATGAGGTTACAGTGGGAATCCTCAATGTTTGGACCATTGTAAAGTGGAGTGAATGTAACTATAGATAAATTCCTGAGAATGGCATGGCCTCTTGTATTTTTGATAGATTTTCATCTATTTTCCTTCCTTAGAGATCATCCGCTTGCACCCCTACTAAAAACACCTGTTATCCCTTCTCTGCCAGTACAAGTTCTCAAGCTTGTCTGTCACCATTTGTGATCCAAGATATTTCAGCTGGGATGTGCAGGTTTGCTTTGCCTTCTCTCATGTGTGTGTTTGAGCCATTCCATATAGGTGCCCTTTGCCATTTCTTCCCTGTGTACCAGCAGCTCTTATATCCCCACCCCATTGTTCTGATAAGGCACTGGTCTTTTCTTTCTTTATATTCTAGAAACACTCATCCTGGTGGGAGATACAGCATAATGGTTATGCAAGGAGACTCTCATGCCCGAGGCTTCAAAATCCCAAGTTCAGTCCCCCCTCACCACCATAAACCAGAGCTGAGCAGTGCTCTGATAAAAATAAAATCACCCCTTTGAGATTTTGAGCAGCAATATTTCCTGTGGTGTTTATTTTTTTATTATTTTTTACAGTATTTAATGATGTGTCTTACCAAGTGCATTTAGTCAGCAGAGCTGGATTTAATTACAAGGTTCCTTATCACTCCTGTATTTTGCCTCTTTCCCTTTCTTATCAGAGGCCACTGCTTTGGTCTGACTCCTCTGCCTGAATTTTAAGATACCAGAATTATTCAGTAAGACCATGTAATGTGTGGGAGGTGCCATAGAGTTTAGAACCATAGTTGACTTCTTTCCAGTTTGGTCTTCTTTCTACTGATTTGTCTCTCAGCTTTACCTCCCAACCTCTTTCTACTGTCCATACCCCTGACACCTTTGGGAGTGGGGAGGGTGGGGGTGGTAGAGTGGTAGAAAGTGCAAGAAATTTTCAGTGTTCTATATTGGCTTGGCAAACTCTTCCTGCTGGACCATTCTCAGTCCAATGCCTGTTTTTGTGTGGCCTGTGAGCTGAGGATAGTTTTCACATTTTTAAACAGTTGAGAAAAATCAAAAGAAGAATATTTCGTGACACATAAAATTATGTGCGCTCCACATCTTGATGTCTGTAAATAGTTTTATTAGCACACAGCCACACTTGTTGCTTTCCATATGATCTAGGCTTGCTTTGAGTTTTAGCAGCAGAATTGAGTTTCTGCAAGAGATTCTGGGGTCCACAAAGCCAAAAAAATTACTAGAATAGAAATATCTAGGGATATTTATTTATTACTAGATATTATTATTTGGCTCATAGCTAATAAATAGCTAGAAGTAGCTAGAAGCTAGAAGTAGCATTTATAGGAAAAGTGTGTATTCTCAAACTTCTCAAACTATGTTCCATGAAGAGTTCCATGAAGGGAATGGGGATGGTTTCATTTCATTTCAGTATAAGAAACAGGTAGGAAAAACAAACTGGGTTTCTCTGGATGACTTCTCAGAGCTTTTATTGTGCTTATGTTCATTGTGAGTCCCCTGATAGCAGAGAAAAAAATCACACACTAACTGACAATAATCTTTCTACTCTTCTTTTTTCCTTAAACACCCAGTGAAATCTATTGGGATGAGGCTAAGATAAGAGTCTTCTCTTGGGAGTTACCCCTTCTCTGGGCTTGTATATACTGGCTAGACTCCCCAGCTTGATCTCCATGGGTGCTGTGCTGTCTGCCCACTGGTGCTAGATAGGTTTGGTTTTCTTATTTCTTTTGGCCAGAGTACCATTCATCTCTGGCTATTGATGCTGAAAAATGAACCTGGGACCTCTTCTGAGCAAGTCTAATGCATTACCACTGTGATATCTCCCAGCCCTTTATTCCTAAATGACACTCAGCCCACTTGCCCAAGTACTTGACCTGCCACTAGTTTTCTCTCCAGAACAAAGTCAGAATCTTTATGCTCCTTTGCCCCCTGCATTTGCTGCCCAGAAGTGATGGGCCAGGCTTGGCATTTAGTGAAAAAAAAAAGCCTGATGGGTAGATCTGGGGGCTCAAGAACCAACCAGGAGCTCTCATTAGCCTCTAGCACGTGAATGAGAGTGAGTCACTTAATGCCCTTCAACTGGAAAGGGTTAATAACAGTTTCCACTGCCCAGCCTGCTTGTGATGCGCTCATGCAAGTGCAGAGCTTAATTGGTCAACACGTGGTAGCCTTTATGCACAGAGCAAGTGCTTTCTGCCACTGTCTCCTTTTGATCCTCAAGATTACCTGGGGAGGGAGGTGCTTCCATTAGCTTTCCCAGAGTGCAAGTGTGGAGGACAAGACCCCTGAGCACCAGTTTGGGACCCTTCTTTACTTTAGCGGTGTATAGACTCAGGATAGCTATCTGGAGTCAGGGCAGGGATTTGGTCTCCTGTTCCATCCCTTCCCAGGTAGGCACTGGGGGCTGGCATGGGTGTTGTCACCCTGGGACTTGTATCATGCACATAAAGGTCATGAATGTGGATCAGAGAGAGACCACCCACTCACTCTGTCAGGGAATTTGTACAATGGTCAGGTGGACCTATGAAGTTTGAGGCCCTTTGGAGGATGAGATAAGCAGAAAACCCAGCCATCCTGAGACCTGTGGCTCCTAACTGTGAAATCTGTTTTCCCAACTACAGAGGTGTACCTTCTTGGTGTTCATCAATCCCCCAGAGGCATGCTGGGCATACAGATTCCTGGGCTCAACCCTAACCCCACCCATGTGAGTCAGAGGATGGGCCCAGTTATCTGCCTTTTCTCCCAAGCTCCTTCGGTAACTTGAGGCCTGCCCCAAGTTACCAGTGAACATGCTGTGGTAAAGTCATGCTGAGTATTTGGGTCTCCCTGTTAATGAGATGGTGCCTGGGCTGTTGGCTCCATTCAGACTCTTCTCCAGTGAAATGGACTCTGGGCTCTGTTTGCTGGGCAGCCAACCTTCCCAGGGACTCACCTATATTAACATGGTCCATGAGCCTTTTGACCTGGGAGTGCAGGCACCTGAATAAGCGAAGCCTCAGTGAAGCAGCAGCTGTGCCAACCCCCCAGGATGCCATTTGGAAGCAGCAGGAATGGGGTACCAAGTCAGGGAAGCTGCTCCTAATCCCAGGTCTTCTGGACAACAACTTGCAACTGTGAAGTCACATTCTCCATGGAGGAGAGGGTCCCCAGGAGAATCCCTTGTAGGGACCTCAACTTCTTTGCCTTGTACAATGAACATGCTGGTGATGGTAATACAGCCAACTTAGCCTCCATCCCAGGGAGGCACAAATACCATAGACCTTACCAGAGCCTTATATTTTGCCTGAGAGAATCCCTCCTCTCCTCCCCAGTTACCAGGTCTCCACATGTGGCCTGCAGGAAGCCTGTGGTCTAGTCTATGGCCCTTTTGGGTGTCACTCTTCCAGAGGCCTGTTTGCACCTCAGCAGGGAGATTCCCATAAATTCCATGGAGTTGACTGGGGGAGCTTGTAGTGTCCAAGGAAAGACATTGCTGGGTGGAGGACTGGCCCTGGTGCCTGCCTGTCTTCCTTTCTGTGCAGTTGAGGGGAGAGAAGAGGACACTCCTTCTACCCACTGACCACACAGTGTCCTTCTCCCCCTCCCTGGGGTCTGGTGCTAGCACAGGGGTGCCCAGGAAGGAGGGCTGGCCAGCTGGCCAGGGGCTGTGTAAGCCCTCACAGTAGGCTATGTAGGTGTGGACTTCCTGCTGGCCCAGGACCTGGGACAATTTGTGGCTCCTGAACTCTGGAGCCCAGTCTGATGACAGTTTCTAGAGGTAGCCCAGTGTTAACTTGAGTAGCTGCTCCAGTTTCTGGGGCCTTATCCCTTTTTAATCTGTTCCAGGTATAGGATAATATCACATGCTCTATAGGTAGTAGGAAGGATGATGTCATGTAGAATGCCATACCCAGAGTCGGCTACCCTGCCCGAGCTCCTCAGTGTCACTGATACATTTAGTTCTCCCAAAGACTCAGCCCCAGGAATGCAATGTCAGTCTCAACATCTCTTTTTATTTATTATTATTAATTTTTAGTATTTTATTTGAATGAGAGAGACATGGAGAGAAAGACCAGAGCACTCAGATATGGCTTATGGTGGTGCTGGGGATTGAATTTGGGACCTCAGAGCCTCAGGCATGAAAGTGTTTTTGCAATACTATTACACTGTCTCTGTAGTCCGAGTTCTAACTTCTTATAGATGGGTGAACTTGACCAAGAAGGTCAAGGAAGTTATCTAGTCATTGGCTCTCCAGGACTTTGCAGCAGATGTGAATCTAACCCCTTGATGCTTTGCTGGCAAGTCTTTCAAGGTATGGGGTCACCAGGGTCCAGACTTGCAGTGCCAGTGTGGAATTAATGATCCCTTGCTGGGAACATGAGGTGGGGAGGGGGTGGAAAGGGGGCTGTGAGCCAGATATGCCAGGACCCCCTAGATACTGGTTCCTGGTTCCTGTCTGGCTGGTCTCCTCTGCATCCTTTTGTTGAGAAGGAAAGGATGCAGAGGTCTGTGGGCTTCCTCTCTGGCTGTTTGAAAAAGCTAAGTACAGAAGTGGCCTGGGCTGCATTTGACATTCTTGGATTCTTCTCTTCATAAAAAAAAAATCAAGAATATGTTTTATGACATGTGGGTATAAAGCCAAATACAAACCTTGCCAAAATTAAAAAAAAATTAAAAAAATGTTCTCTGATCCCCAAAATTTCATGTTTTACCTTCTGATTTTTAAGAGCCATCAGAAAATTTTCACAGGTCCTTGAGAATACCTTGGGCCCTGGGCATTGTGCCTCACAGACCTGGTCACCCAGGCCCTGTGCCCCCAACTGGGGAATGGTCCTGGGCAGTCCCTCACTCCAGCCCCTGAATGCAAGAACCAGCTTGCTGAAGTTGAGTCTCTCCACTTGCATTGCCAGTCACTTACTCATTAAACACTCAGATACCTGTGACATGCCAGGGAGCAGTTGGGTCCAAGCAGGACAATACAGTGCTTTCATATTGTTACACAGGAAGTGGCCAGCATGCAGGGATTGTGTGTGCCAGGATGGGGAACAGGTCATGAAGACAAGTTCTGTGTCTCTGAGGATGGTCCCAGAAGGCTTTCTACCTACACTGTGGATCCAAGCACATGGTTTTTGTTTCTTGATTTTTTTCTTTCTTTCCAGGCGCTGCCTTCCAGCCCCAAGCTGCGGGGAGGTGAGGGTTTGGACTGGAGGTATTTTCATCCTTATTGATGTGGAAGCATCTGCCTTTAGTTCCAGGATGAAGATAACAAAACCTTCCTGTTATCTGGGGAATTTCCTTTACTCCTTTGTCCACAGAGGAATCACTTGGAGGCTCAGAAGGACAGTGTTGCCTCCTCCTGCTTCTCTGGTGCAGGAAGACGATCTGGCAGCCTCATTTTCCCATCTCACTCTTCCTAACTGGGACCTCCAACCACCCACTCTCTGAGCCCCAAGACCAGAACAAGGGTTTCCCACCCACCCATTCCATCCATCCCTGCCTTTGTAAGCCTAACATACATTCAAGCTGTGCACACTTTGGGTGTGAGAACATAAGGACAGGCCTGTGTGTCACTGAATGGGATTGCAGGGCATTCAAAAAACTGAAGGCCCTTGTTATTCAGGTGTGAGGTTCGGGTTGTGATAGCTGGGAGACTGATTAAACCAGGAGGTGAGCCACCACCACCACCACCCCCCACCACTCTGGAGACTAAGCCCCATAAAGTTGGCGTGTGGTCCCACACACCACACAGCTGGCTCCCAGGTGCCTTCGCCCCTGTGATTGCTTCGCATCCTGTTTGTTCAGAAGCTGGAGAGAGAAAGAGCAAGAAGAGCACTTGATGACCATGTGGTGGTGGTGGTGGGGCAGCATTGGATAATTTGGGCCAGGCTGCCATCACAAGTGTTAACCATGTTCTCACTTGTCCACGGAGAGAAGAGACTGGAATCAATGTGCTTTGCACAATTAACGAGAAACACTTACGCTGTTGCAAGCCTCTGAAGGGCAGCTGATGGCCCCAGGCCTGGAAAACAAAGAAGCCACAACAAAGCCAAGATGTCACCCTTTCTGTGGGCGAGTAGCATCCCGTCTTTCTCGAGGGGCCATTTTGTGCTCTGTGTGTACTCTGGGAACCTTCCTTGGGGCTAAGCCCACCCAAGGCCTGCCTTTCAGGGCCTTGTATTCTGGCTGGGTTCTGACCTCAGTTATTTATCCCCAAATCCTGCACTCCCATCTCTGTCCATCTGATTCTCTTCCAGGAAGATCTCCCCTCTGGGCCTTGGTGCCAAGGCCTTGTCTCTCATCTGATTTTCCCACACACATCCCTAGCCTGCACTCGGCTAATGGCTGTAAAGTGTGTAGGTTCAAGTTAGCTAGACCAGGCTGGGACCACTCTCCCTCTGTGTCCTCACTTCCAGTGGTTCCCTGGGAGGTGATTTCACACCTGTGCCTTGGCCTATGTTCTCTGTAAACATGGGTTAAGGAGTCTTACCTGAACTCCTGCATGGAATAGACCAGAATGGTGTCTCATCTTTGTTAAGAACCAACAATGGAGACAAGCCACTGTAAAGGTGTCTCATCTCAGGGGGAGATTTGGGGCTTTCGTCACAAGGCTGGAAGTGGTGGGTTTGGAACAGAGGTCAGCCAACCTTTCTGCAAGTACAGAGAACAAATATTTGGGGTTCTTAGGGGCCTGTCCTGTTGCTGCCCCTTCATTGTGCTGCTACAGCTTCATGGCAGACAGACAATCAGCATGAGGCCTCTGGCTGTGTTCCAGTGAAGCTTTATTTACTACAATGACAGTGGACTGAATTTGGACTGTGGGTTTTAGTTTGCCTAGCCCTGGGTGAAAGCATCAACAAGTTAAACATTTCCCCTCCTGATTCCACTAACCTGTATACTGAGGTTGATCACATGCCATTTGATACCTCCACGTCTTTAAGCATGTCCCTGAACATGGGGGAACAGAATGCCCATCTTGCTATTTAGAAAAGTATATATAAAAATCCTGCTCTAACCCTGGTGGGGTACACCTTAGGGAGGCTCTGGGTTATGGCTAGTAACATTTTTGCTTTGTCCCTATGTGGGGAGTGGCAGAACCCAAAACTGCTGAAGCACCTGCACACTGCCCAGAACAGCCCTGAGCCCAGCCCTATAGCTCATATCCCCAGGCCAAGGGAGAAATGTGACTGTTGGGAGGTTAACCATTTGGTGGATGTGGCTTGGGCCCAATTTTATTGTTCTCTCCCATGCTGGGGTGAAGCTGATTATCATCCCAAATTGCTGAATTTATTGGGTTATGCCACAATGTGTCCATGGGTCAGAGAGATCTCTCCATAACACTGGAGGCTGGGGGTGAAGTGGGTCGGGACAGAGGAGGGTATGGGGAAGGGAAGGGACTTATATCTGGACCTCCTCTCTTAACTTCTGATCTGTCTGATCCCATATACCAACTAGCATGGGCCTCTCCCCATGGAACTCTGGTCATGTCCCCTTTTATCAAGTCTTTTGTGCCTGCTGTGACACCTAAAATGTGCTGATCTGGCCCTACCTGTCTCCCTTACTTTCTTTTTTTTAAATGTTTTAAAATATTTATTTATTTCCTTTTTGTTGCTCTTGTTTTTATTGTTGTTGTAGTTACTATTGTTGATGTCGTTGTCATTGTTGGATAGGACAGAGAGAAATGGAGAGAGAAGGGGAGACAGAGAGGAGAAGAGAAAGATAGACACCTGTAGACCTGCTTCACCACCTGTGAAGTGACACCACTGCAGGTGGGGAGCCGGGGGCACGAACCAGGATCCTTAAGCCGGTCCTTGTGCTTTGCGCCACGTGCACTTAACCCACTGTGCTACTGCCCGACTCCCCTCCCTTATTTTCTTTAGCCCTCCTCCCTCTTTGCTGTTCCTAAAACACACCATGAATGTTCCTGCCTCTGGGACAGGAACTGCTGTTCTTTCTGCTTGGAAGATGCCTTCCCAGGGGCCCCTGTCTTGTTTTGATTCCCTGAGAGTCCTCACTGTTGTGAGTTATTGGCACTCTGCACCCCTGAGCTTACCTCCTTCACCTATCTGATTCTAGGAGCTGTAGTGACTGTTGTCTGTATCTAACACAGTGGCTGACATACTGTGAGTGTCGTAGAAATAGTTGTTGAATGAACTAAGATGAACAAATGAGCAAAGTGGTTGTTCAAGCCTAGGACACATTACCTAAATCTCCCATCAGTGGGGAAGGGTGAGGCCCAGGAATTAGTAGATAAAAGGCTCCTCTGGGACCAGAGAATGAGGTCACTGTGCTTCACTGATAGAAAGTTGTCAATAGTATGTTTAATAGAAGTCAGGTTCATGTGCAAGGATCTGTGTTCAATCCTCCCCGATCCCACCTGCAGGGGGAAAGTTTTATGAGTTGTGAAGCAGGTTTGCAAGTCTCTCTCTCTCTCTCTTTCTCCTTTCCCTCTCAATTTCTGTCTCTATCCAATAAACACAGACAATACATCTAAAAAAAAAAACTTGAAGTATTCAATCTATTTAAAAAAAATAAAATTAAAGTCAGGTTGAGGAAGTTTCAGGAGGCATGGTTATGGACTAATAGCGAACAGCAAAGACTTTCCCCCAAACAACAAATATTGACAACCATAAGCTCTAAAAACTCATTAAACTGCAGCTGGGACATCTGCAGACACCAAGGCCTCAGGTGAGAGCTGGTGTGTATGGACAGGGTCAGAAGGGACACAGGATTGAAGCCAAGCATGTGGAGGTTTGGAGCTCCAGCAACAAATGGTACCATTTTGCCTCTGAGCAACAGCAATCAAGGCTGCGTAGGGTGTTGACTGTGAGAGGGGATAACCTCTGAGCTTTGGCCCATGTCTTCATGGGTGTGAGTTGGCTGAATTGATGGCGTGGCCACACCGCAGTAGCTAGGGATTTGCCTGAGCAGTCTTGTCTGCCCCTACAAACTAAGGCAGACATACATACAGAAGGTAATTTGCAGCAGATGGCAGCTAAAAGGTAGTAGGCATCCCTGATGGCCAAATGGTAAATTGAACTTTCCTTCTTCAAGCACAACTACCATCTAGTAGCAACCTTCCCACGGCTTGAATTCACAATGAAATTGTACAGAGAAGCCACATATACACACTACATAGAGTATGAAACAGCGCAAAGGAATAACAAGAAACATAACCTAAACCCCCACCACCCACACCTAGTATATAAACTTAGAATAAATGGACACATTCTTGGAGTCATAGCAACTGACAATCTTGTCACAAGAAGAAGTAAATGAACTTAACAGGCCAATCACAAGTGCAGAAATTGAAACAGTACTCAATAGCCTCCCCAGGAACAAAAGCCCAGGTCCAGATGGCTATACTAATGAATTTTATAAAACATTCAAAGAAGAACTAACAACTGTTCTCCTCAAACTCTTCCAAAAAATAGAGCAAGAGAGAACACTCCCAAACACATTTTATGAGGTTAAATCACTCTGATCTCCAAAAGCAGGATTTGCAGCATGAGGACACACCAGTGTCTTGGCTAAAAGTGTGGGTTTTTGACTTCCAACAGACCAGAGTTTGAATTCTGGCGTTGTCCCTTTCTAGCTGCAAGATTCTAATCCTGGGAATGCCCCCACCCCCACATGTGCATATCTTTGCCCTTCCCTCCACTAGGTCAGTCTGTTTGAAAATGTTGTCCACTTGTGGTACCTCTTTCTGGAATTTAATCCATCCCTCCTCCCTCAGTCCTGTTCAGGAAGAGATATGGTTGTTTCTGGACTCCAAAAGAGAGAGGATACCTCTTCTGCTCTCATTGACTAAATTGGATCATGTGATCACTCCTATAAAGGAGGTAGAGGGGTTTGTTACTTATTAGGGTTCAATCTCCATGCCTATGGCCAGGATGGGGTCTGCTAAAGACCAGCTGCTTAAGTGAATAGTGGGTACAAAGGAAGGGGGGCTTGGGTGACATTAATGGTACCACCCCCATTTTTATAGATGAGGGAGTCAAGGCCCAGCATGTACCTTTCTTTCTCATCCCCCACAGGCATCAGCTACAGATATAGGTCTGGACCCCTTGACAATCCCATCCTGTGTTTGTCCACCCATTTCTCAACCTGGACTGTGGGTATCTGCTCTGGCCTGAGGGAGAGTGGAAAGAAAGAGAGAGTGCTATGCTTGGATTACTGTCTCTAGAACAGCCTCAGGTTTTTCTGGCGAGGCATTTTTATTTTTCCCTGAAAGCCTTCTGGGGGAAAACACAGTTCCTAGGGGTTTAGCTTTAATGGTTTCTTTTATAGATTTTTTCAAATTATAGATGAGTGAACTCAAGGAAACCCCACAAAGGAATGCAGGAAAGTCAACAGTTAAGAGGGATGAAGGTAAAATGGGGGTGGACTGTGGAAGGTTGTTCCTTTACACATTAATTGCTAAAAATCACAGAAAATTCTCTGGTGCTCAGCTAATCCTTGGAAGACCAGGATTTCTGACATTTGGCCTATCAGGAGAACTCCAGGTGAAGTTAGTTCCAGATGTGGAGGGGCCCAGAGCTCCAGAAGCACTGCTTGTGCTGGCCCCAATCTCATCATCTAACTTGGGGGTGACATAACTGTTAGGATCATGAAGCCTCACTTGGGTTGATTCTGCCTTGTTGTCTTTAAGCTGGGTGTCCTTGGGTCAGTTACCCACCCTTTCTGAAATTGTTTTTTAATAATAGAGGTAGATTTCTATACATCTGTTAGTTGCTGAGTCCTCCCTTAGAATACTAAATGGTCAACTGTCTTATTCTTGCTAGAGCAGATGTTGGTATCAGAGCTGATAGATTTCCTTGATCCACATCACCCTTGATGCATTGACTGAGCACAGGACATGGTGATTACCCCAGAACTTCTTAGTCACTTCCTTTTTCCTGCCCTAGATGCTTCAGAACCTTCATACAACCTTAGCAGCACCCTCTAACCTCTCAGGGGCAGAGACAGTTTGAGGGCTTAGTTCATGCTGCCCTACCCTGCATCCCCCAGCACTTTCTTTGTGGAAGTTCTGTAGTGAGATGGGACTTGAAACCTGAAAGCCATGCATCTGGCCACAGGCATCTTGGTTCTCAATGTATCTTGCCTGGACTGGGAGCCATACCCAGCAGATTTGTTGCCCACCTGCCAACTTCCCTCAGGTCAACAGGGAGGATCAGACAAGAGCTGCCAAGCCATACTGCATTTCTTAGTCTGCCACCCCTCCTGCTTCAGTTTCTCCACCTCAGAAATGGCCCTTCCTTTTTTTTATTAGTGATTTAATAATGATGAACAAAATTGTAAGATAACAGGGATACAATTCCACACAGTTCTTACCACTAGAGTTCTGTGTCCCATCCCCTCCATTGGAAGCTTCCATATTCTTCATCCCTCTCTGGGAGTAAGGACCAAAATTCTTTTTTTCCCCTTAATTTCTAAATTTTTATTAGTTAAAAAAACTTAAAACAGTTAAAATTAAATACCCACAATGAAGTGTTGTCCCCATGCCCTTGCCCTCTCCTTACTTCAGAGAGCAGGAAGTTAGATAAATGTTTCTTGAAAACGACTCTCCATACAGTCAAACAACCCTGCCTTCTAAGTTGTCCTGCATGTGCCCAGAGGCAAAGGCCCACACCATATCAAGGGCCTTGGCTCATGGATTTCCCCTATACTTTGAGCAGACAAAGGCTGAGAAGAGCATAACTTTTCCCCTCCAGAAGTTAGTATCCAGTGTCTCCTTCACTCCTGAATAGGATCCATGTTCATTTCAGGAGCTTTAATTGCAAGAGATTCTGAGAGTGGTACTGGGACAGAGAGGAGGCAGAAAGTACACCTCTCAAACAAATCTATCAACACTTTGCATTCAGGAGTGAAAGAGGAGGGAAGTCCTTCAATTTAAGCTAGGTATCTTGGAATGCTGCTGAATCCTCATCTTCATCCCCCCCTACTGGAGTCTGAGGACTCACATTCTCTTTATTTTCTGCTTTTCTCCTGGGTGCATGAGCATCATCCTTAGTGTCATCTGATGAGTCCTCACTCTCTGGAGCCGCCTTCTGTCCCAGCCCCTCCTGAGCACTCCTCACTGCTGGAGGCTGCAGGTCTGGAGGTCTGATCTAGGTGGACGGGTCTTCTTTCTGGCCCTGGACTTTCCTTTTCCACAAGATGACTCTTTGTAGGCAGCATATTCTTCAGGGGAGAGACTACTGAGCCAGCGACCCAGGTCCACCCAGTATTGCCTCTGCAGCAACTCAGCCTCAGCCTGTTACTGCTCCCTCTGGCTCTGCAGGACGCGATACCAGCGTCTGCTGATCTCCACCACCCGTGCCCTCAATTGCATGCCCTGCAGCTCCTTGCTTGACCTCACATCCATGTGGAACTTATGGTATGTGTTCACAGGGGGGTTCTGGGGGCTCCCTAAGTAATCTCATCTCCTGGCTGGAATAGTTTTCAGGGGGAGCTGTCTCTTCTTGTTGCATTCCCCAGAATCTTCTTTTGGGCTTTGGTGGGCCTCCTATTGCAGATATGAGAGCTCTTGGACTTCAGGAGTAGATGAGGGTTGTTCTCCCTGAAATGAGCCGTTTTCTCCTCATACTCCTTTTTATCCTCTGGGAAACCTTGGATGTATTCCAGCTTCATCTGCTCTAGGAACTCCTTGTATTTCTCAGAAAGGATCTTGGTCACTTCCTGATTGCTATGTTTAGGAGTACATTTAGGAATACTGGGGTCTCTGTTTCTTAAAGAATCTGAGATAAGAGGTCAGGAGCTTTTTGAGCAAGTCAGGATGTCTTTTGCCTGTTTCCATTTTGTAGGATTCTCCAGTACACTCCTTAGCATCCAAAACTAATTCTCTCATTGTGTGATACTTTATCAAGTTATATGAGCTCTGTAACCACTTGCATTTGCACATTTCTCCAGAAAATCATAAAAAGCTACTTTTTCCCAGTCCATCTTTGTCTGGGTTGTTTTGAATGTATGTCTATCATTGGGTGGAATAATATCCTCTATTCATTTCAGCAACTTCATAGTGTCCTCTCTGAGCTTGGTCTTTATATGGTGCCGTTTCAAGGTTTGAGTTCGCTGAAAACTTCCCAGCTGTGTAGATGCCACAGCAGACGTTCAAACTACTTCACTCTCTCCTTTGTCAGTAGTAGTATAATCTCTGGAAGCTTTGTAATACCCTTTGTTTCTATTTCTCTGGGTATTATAGTTATTTTTTAAATTCTTGTTCAATAAGCAATTTGGTTAAATTCAGTTGAAGTACCTCGTCCTCAAATTTTGGCAGCAGCAAATTTCTGAAGATTCCACAGCACAGCCAGCTAGAAACTGGACCAAAATTCTTTATGGGGTGCAGAAGGTGGAAGGTTTGGCTTCTGTAATTGCTTCTCCACTGGACATGGACTTTGGCAGGTTGATCCATACCTCCAGCCTGTTTCAGTCTTTCCCGAGTGGGATAGGGTTCTGGCGAGATGAGGTTCCGGGACACATTAGTGAGGTCATCTTCCCAGGCCCCTTCTTTTTAACAAATGCTCATACCAAGAGCAGAAAGACAAGTGTACTCTTTAATTTCTCACACCTTTCACATTCAGTTCCCCAGCCAACTGTCTGACAGCCTTTTTTTTTTTCCTGGCTGTGACTTTGAACTTTAGCTATAGGTGCTTTGGGGAAAAGTGTACCAATGGAACAGGGACCTGCTGGTATGTCGTCGTCATCATGGTCATCATCATCATCACTACTATTTAAGCACCCTGTGTTTCTATAATTATTTCAAAGCAAGGTGTCAAAATAAAGTAGAAGGCCAGGAGATGACTCACAGGGGAGCACCACAGTACTGGGGGAGGCTTCAGGGATGGCAGAATGGTAGAAAGTTTGACAGCTCTTCCTCTAAAATAATTAAAAGAATAAAGTTGGCCTGGGAGTGGTGGCATCATATATGGAAGAGGCACCCATTATCTCTCTGACTCTCTGTGTGTCTGCCTCTCCCCCTTTTCTTTCACACACACACACACACACACACACACACACACACACACACACACACACACACACATACACACACACACACACACACTCAAAAATGAGTTTATCAATGAATTATCAGGGGTCTGACCATTTCTGGTAAACTCTGCTCCTGCCACATGGATCTTCTCAGGCCACCCCTTCCTGGACTGTTTTAATCAACTCTGCCTGGTCTCCATTTCCCTCCTTGATACTGAAGACTAGTCCCAGTGCAGATTGATCTTTTATAGTCAACTCCGGTCACCCACTGTTCAACTAGACCACACTAGTAGTTTCTGCCTCCCAAAAAGCAGTGCCTTGTTATGGAGACAACAAATTGGTGCATGCTGGAGAACTTAAGACAACAGACTTTATTCTTTCACTCCCTGGAGGCTCCCAATCACATTGTTCCAAGACTTTTCTTCCAAGATTTAGGGAAATTCCTTCCTCTAGCTCCTGGTAGCTCCAGGAGACCTTGGTGTGTGTGTGTGTGTGTGTGTGTGTGTGTGTGTGTGTGTGTGTGTGTGTGTGTGTGTTACATGGCATTCTTCTGATGTACTAGACACTCAGATAGGATCCCCCCTTAACCAGTGTGACTTTATCTTAATTACATTTGCAAAGAAGATGTGATTTCCAAATGAGGTTACAGTCTGGGGTTCTGGGACATGACTTTTGGAGGAAAATGTCAACCCAGTGAACAGAGTAAAGGCAGAATGCTCACTGATGCCTTCAGATTCCTGTTCTTTTAAAACTCCAGCACTTACCTTACAGCCCCCCTCAATCATGGTTTCTGCCCCAGTGAAGCGCTTAGCATCCTCACTTTTGCTGAACACTGCCTAGGTCCCTGCCTAGGCATTTTCTTTGCAGTAACTTTTATTCAGAATGCCCTATCTTCAAATGTCCATGTGGCTCCATTTCATTGCTATTCAGTTCTCTGCTCCAGTGTCCCCTCTCTACAAAAGTAGTCATTACATTTACCTGAAACTGACCCCACCCTCTTGACATTGAACGGGATTGCCCCACCTCTTTGAAGTTAGGTGAATAAGGTGATGTCCTGCCTGGGCCAACAAGATGTGGGTAGAACTCCAACTGTCATAGATGCTAACCTCAGTCTGACTTCAAGCCCATCTTGGTCTAGGGAATTGGGAGGATACCTGTGTTCTGTTTCCTGCCCTCCTTCACCCCAGCACACATTCCCAGAGGACAGGGGATTTTGTCTGAGTGGTCCTCCTGCTATTCTACGCTCTTGGGACAATCCAGTGTAAAGTAAATGCTGGATGAACACTGGCTGACTGACAAGTAACTGGAGTGTGACTGTATGGTGAGCATGGATGAAGCCATATGGGGCTGTGCTGCCCTTGGCCAGCTCACTGCCTCTCCTCTAACCACTTATGCATTTGGCTGCTTCCGGTCTAGGGCAGAGCATCAACCCCAAGTTGGCGGGTCTGATTGGACGGCACGGGCCCCAGAACAAGCAACCCTTTATGGTGGCTTTTTTTAAGGCCACTGAAGTCCACCTCCGCAGCGCCCGCTCCACGGGGGGCAAGCAGCGCAGCCAGAACCGCTCCAAGACACCCAAGAATCAGGAAGCTCTGCGGGTGGCCAACGTTGCAGGTAGATGGTGGGGACAGCTGACCCACAGGAAGGGAACCCACAGGGACCCTAGTAGGTTGCCAGCCAGGTGGAACCCACAATTCATTCATGTGCTCAGCAGATGGTTCTGGGACCAATGCAGCAGGGAGCAAAGCCTCCCTAGCCCCTTCCTGTGCAGAGCTCAGCATTTTCATTGTGTAAGATTAATACAACCATTTAGAAATGCAAGGAGTAAAACATGGTTATAACAAGATCCCATGTAAATTTCTAAACAGACTAAACAATGACTACCCTAGTGGTTACAAATCAATGAAGTCAAACCACCAAGCATGTGTGGGAAGACTCCACAGGAACTCCCCACTGGAGGCTGCTGCTTGAGGGGCTGGGGGTACTGTACTTTCAACTTTACATTTTATATTGTGTTGGGGATGGAGCCAGGGCCTCATGGAAGCCATGTACTGTACTGCTGAGCCACCTCCCTGGCCTAATTTTTGTTTTAAAATTTATTTATGATAGAGATTAAAGCAGAGTTCTGCCACCTATGGAGTTCCACTTGTTCTGTCTTTATGTTTCCATGTGGAGCAGGAGATGAAATGCAGAGTCTTTGAGAAGCCTAATAATTCTCAAAGGCTCTGAATCTCCCTTCCCAATTGATAACCAACTGAATGCTTTAATTCACATTCGGATTCTCCTTGAAGCTGGGCTCTAGGGACTATCATCCAATAGTGAACACCTAGCCACAAGCTGCCAACGTGGAGCTAATTTGGGCAGGCAAGAGGTAGTCATCACTGACAGTCACAGTTAATAACAGGCCTGAATGTTGAGGGCTTAGTGACAGGGACCCAGTACATATTTCGGGGAACTTCAGAGACTTCCACCACTGAGTCACCGGATCAGGGGCGCCTGCAAGGCCAATTCAAGACAGTGGAACCCTATGTAGGGACACTTGAGGTCACATTTTCTCCTGGGCTGACTGATGACCTTGATGACATGTGATGGCCTAGGGGTGGTGGGATAACTTCGGGGGCTGTGGACTACATGTGCACACCACTCCCTGTCTCCACTTCTCCTCCCATGGTAAGTACTGCCTTTTGTTATTATTGCTTTTTTTTATTGCCACCAGGATTGCTGCTGGGGCTCAGTACTGGCACTAAAAATCCACTGCTCCCGACAGCCTTTTTATTTTCCTAATATATTTTTTTTAGATAGGATAGAGAGAAATTGAGAATGGACAAGGAGGTAGAGGGAGAGGAAGATGGGTACCAGCAGATATTATTCACAGCTCATAAAGAGACTTTATACAGGTGGGGAGCAGGGGCTTTAACTCTGGTTTTTGCACTTAACTGGGTGCACCACAGCCCAGCCCCCATAAGTACTGTCTCTGCATCTGGTGGTTAGAACGGTGGAGGGCTGTAGCTGACGGGGTGAGTAGAGTCAAGTGTCCTGAGAGCTACATCTTGAGTTTGACTTCCCTCCAAAGCACATTTGGAAGGCTTTGCAGAGTTCCAAGCTATGGTGTGGGGTGGGGGTGATAAGATCATTCTGGCTGTTTTGAGAGGCCTGAAGCAGACAGGAAGTGCCAGGGAATTCCATCCCAGTAATGTCTCCTGTGCCTTGGAGGCTTATCAGGTGCATCTTAGGGATGAAAGGGGAGGGACCAAACATCAGAGTCTCAGAATACAAGGCCTGATTTCCACACTGAGTCTCCACTTTCCATAACTACCAGGATGGGACTCACATGGCAGTTACTCTACCTTGCTTGGAATCTGCCTGCTTCCTGTGAGTTCTACCCCCTGGCCATATTTTGAAGTCCTTCCAAACCCTGCCAGGAAATTTAATAAGAAAAATACCCAACCCTGGGCCCCACCACAGGCTTAGTAAACCAGCATGTGGGTGCATGCATGTGTGGATGTGTATGCACGTGCACACGTGTGAACACACCCATGTGGGCAGGGAATCTTTCTGTAGGACCACACAAGAAGAATCACCAGTGCGCAGGCTCCAGCATGCAACCTATAAGCTTTCCCTCCTGTGGGCTAATCTCCCAGGGCCACTGCTTTTCAGATGGTGTGGCTCAGGGTTGAGAAACCTAGTCCTTCCACTTCCTTCTCCCACCCACATTTAGCCCTAACTGCCTTGAGATGAACCATCTTCTCTGGATGATCTGGTGGCAGTGAGGAGTGAAGAGTGGCATCCCACACAGGTTGTAACTTGTTGGCTGCTCAGTATGGAGGTGGATAAAGCCTCCACTTCATGACTTGCTTGCCTGCCACTGCTGCAGGTGTGAGAGGGGTGGATCTGCAAGCATAGGGAGCTGTGGTCTACCCACCAAGCATCTCATTTTCTCTCCCTTTTCTATTTATTTATTTATTTATAAAAAGAAAACATTGACAAAACCATAGGATAAGAGGGGTACAGTTCCACACAGTTCCCACCGCCCGAACTCCATATCCCATCCCCTCCCCTGATAGCTTTCCTATTCTTTAACCCTCTGGGAGTATGAACCCAAGATCCTCATGGGATGCAGAAGATGGAAGGTCTGGCTTCTGTAATTGCTTACCCGCTGAACATGGGCATTGACAGGCCAATCCATACTTCCAGCCTGCCTCTCTCTTTCCCTAGTATGGTGGGGCTCTGGGGAAGTGGGGCTTCAGGACACATTGGTGGGATGGTGTGTCCAGGGAAGTCTGGTCGGCATCCTGCTGGCATCTAGAACCTGGTGGCTGAAAAGAGAGTTAACATACAAAGCCAAACAAATTGTTGAACAATCATGGACCTAAAGGCTGGAATAGTGCAGATGAAGAGTTGGGGGGGTCCTCCATTTTGTAGATAGCTAGTAGGCACATTTTAGTTATATTCCAAAGGGTCTGTGGCTATACTAGTTTTTTTTTTGTTGTTGTTGTTGTTGTTTGTTTTGTTTTTTTCCCCTGAGCCTGAAATCTGATATACAGGTAGATCCAAGTTATTGTCTGGGGAGATGATATCATGGCTGGAAAAGGGACAGAAAGCTGGATCAGGGAAGAGAGTAGTTCCCTATCATGGGAAAGGGGTATAAATATTGTTGACTGTAAACCCCATCTATTTGATTTGGTCTGGGGCCCATATTCAGCTTAGGAGCCTATGTGACCTCTGCATCCCTGTAGATCTGAGCTCACATCCTGTGGTCATGAGTAGGAACATTCCAAGCTGCCTCAATATCAACCCATCTTCCTCAGGTGCAGCATAGAGTATATTGTCCATCCTCCCTTCGGAAGATGGAACATTCTCTACCATTGTTGATCCAAGTTGAGGGCAAGGTTCTATGGGGGCCCACAAAGTGGTCTATTGTGTTGTTCCTGATAGAGATGACTGGTAAAAAGGTGTACTCTCCCCTTTCTAGTGAGAGAGAGTGGTGAAACACAAGTGTTCTGGATTTTTTTCTTCTTGGAGGAGCTGAAATCCTAGAAGACTTGAGAGCCAGTATAGGGCTATAGGGTACCTGACTGAAATCAGAGCCAGTGCCTAGCCCACACCCACATGTCAGAGGGTGGCCTTCATAGCTGCTGGAAGCCTGGGCCTGTTTGGCTTTGGCTTATAGCATTAAGGTAAATGTTATTTCTTTGCTTTAATATTGGGTAGCACTCAAGCTCCTATTTTATCCTCCTCTGCTTATGGCAGACATAGCTAATCAATCATGATGCCTTATTCTCATTTACTCACTCAGCCTTCTTTTTCTCCTTCTCCTCCTCCTCCTCCTCCTCCTCCTCCTCCTCCTCCTCCTCCTCCTCCTCCTCCTCCTCCTCCTCCTCCTCCTTTTTCTTTGGGATTTTGGAGTATCAGACATGAGAGTCTCTTTGCATAACCATTATGCTATCTACCCTACCCTTACTTGGCCCTCTTATAATTTTGCCTTTTTCTCAGTACAGCAAGGGACTAGCAATGTTGACTCTCACCATGAACCTTCTTTGTCACAAAACTGACCTTGCAGCTGGCTGACTTTCATAGTCTTTGGGCCACCAGGTCCAGAGGTGGGGGAGCCAGGATACCTCATTGTTCTACATTCATTACCTCTTCTTCATTTCCTTTCCCCCTGATAACACACACCATACTGCCAGCTGTTGACTTTGAATCATGCCTCCCTATTCCTGGATGGTTCTAGAGCCAGCTCTCAGTGCCCCTGCTCACCAGCATCCCTGTCCTCATTCTTGCTGATGTCCAATGCTGATTCTTCATGTTCTCATTGCTGGAGGACTTTCTCCCTCACTCCCTTCAGATTTCTTCACAAATGTCACTTCCCAGAAGGCCCTTCCATTGACCCCTGTATCGCACAGCTCTACTAGCAGCATGTTCCTCCTGTCCTGTCCTCCTACCTGACTTCTCCAGTGTACGCCTTTCCATGGAATGCAATTCACATTTCCTTGTTCATTATCCACTCTTCTCATTAGATGCCCTCCTAGTGGCGGACTTTTGTTTTGTTCACACCTGTGACTAACATGTTAAACAGCATCTGTTGACCAGTGGCCACTCTGTGACAATGTGTCTCAGTGGGTGAATGATGCTCCAGACATCAGGCGGCGGTAAGACCTCTCCACAAGCCAGTTCTCTGGGCACCCCCAGCCTGGGAAGGTGACTTTTGAGTGTTTCCAAAGTGCCAGGCTCTTTTCCAGAAACTTGCATGCAATTCTGTCACAGTCCATTAAATGCTATGTCCCTGCTGTACTGCATACCACTTGAGAAACCACTTAGTTTCTAAACTGTAAAGATATGTAGAAAATTGGGACAAGTCCCAAAAAGCCAATGAAAGTTGAAGTCCCATGTGATTGAGCCCAAGTACCTGTGAATGCTTATTTCATCCCAGAACATTTGGAAAAGGCTGTTGGAGGCCATTTTCTGACAAACACTATCCTCTTCTCCTTTCCACTATCCTCTTCTCCTTTCCTCAACCCTGTGCATCCCTCTTTTCTCCCTACTTCCCACTTTCACCCCCTCTGTCCCTCTGTTTCAACATTGTTCTCAGCCTAGGCTAGCTCTGGGGGCTGTCTGCCAAGACTTTCCAGGTCCCATTTTATAGATGAAAAAAACTGAGGCTCAGGGAAGAGGACTCAACCATACCATTTCTTGTTAACCAAGAAACCACACAGAATTACTGTAAATCAGGGAAAAACTTAGAATTAAAAGGTGTTTCACTTTCTTGTCAAAGTGAACTCTGCTGATTTTTCAACGGTCTTGGAGGAAGTTGTCTTCAACTCCAACTGCCTAAAGGGTGTGCGAGTGAGGAGGAATATATGTAGAAGTAAACTTCTCTGAAGTGTAGTGATGAAGGGCTAATTACTTTTAGCCAGTCACCAGACTGAACTGACCTGAGTACTCAAGGCTGCCCCAGAGGTCTGGGAAAGGCAGGTTTTGACTGCAGAGTTCAAGCAGTCCTTGCCTGGAAGTGGACAGTCACTGGATAGACTCCAGTTGGGCTGGCATGCTCTGCAACTTACACCTCTGGCATCTATCTATACCTTGACTCAAGTTAACTACCACTCCCAGGAGAACCTTCGCACATATGACCCATTGGGCTGAGTTGACTTCAAGTTACAGAAACCCAGATTAAATGGGTTTATAGCTTTTCATTAACTTCTGGAATTGAGGTTGGGCAGGCACGGAAGTCCATGAATTCCAGATCTCAGCTCTATTACTCCCCACTATCCTTGGCATTGGCTTTATCTCAAGGCCATGACTGCATGCCGTGGTTGGAACTCCACTGCTCTTCTGTCTCTAGAGAATAGCGGGAACAGGACCAATAGCTCTTCCCATAGGTCTTACCTAGGAATAAGGACACTTTTCCCAGACACTCACACTTGATTCCTGAGATTCAAGTGTCCCTTGGTCTTCCCTGAGACTATTCTGACTCCAAGTTCAGGATGTAATCTGTTAAGCTTAGTCCTCACATTTACAAGGGAAGGGGTCACACTGAACACACCAGGATGCCACCCACTGGACACCTGGGAGAGCTGACCAGACAGCACACCTGGAGGTGTCCCAGGAGCAGAACAGGTGAAGAACAATCCCACTCATTTTTGGCTTTTCCTTGTTTTCTTTCTGTGACCCCACTAATTGGCCAGCATAACCTCTTAGATTCTGAGACCTCAAGGGACTTGGACATGGAAAGAAGCTAAGACATAAGCCTTTCCTTTATTTAAGTTCATTCCATAAACATCAGTTGATGCTGGGCTTTGAGGATCCAACTGTCTTCACAAAGGCCTTTTTTGAAGTAGTAGTAGTAGAGATGAAGCTTGACTATTGAGCCAGAGCTAGACATAAAAAGGTGATGGACAGGAACATTCCAGTAGAAGAAAACAACAAGTGCAGGAGCTATGTGAGAGACGGGATGGGCAGCCAGCATGTTAGTGGCACAGAAGAAGGCTGGTGTGACTGAGACAACCACTGGGGCCACATGGGACCTTGCAAGCTAAGGGCAGGAGTTGAGACGTTGTTCTAAGTGTGGTAGGAAACTTCTGGAAAGTTTTATATGGGAGTAGAACAGGTTAGGGTTAAAAAAAAAAAAACACAACCAGTGTCTCCAGCTGCTAGATGGAAGGGAGATTATTCAGTGACAAGTGTGTGCGTGTGCGTGCGTGCGTGCGTGCGTGCGTGCGTGCGTGTGTGTGTGTGTGTGTGTGTGTGTGTGTTAGAGATCTCCTTGTTTACAAGTGCTCTGTTCCTGACCCAAATATCTACAAACTTGCCTACTTCTGTAAAACCCCAGTATGTAATTATGGTCCCTTTGAGAAACCTCAGTAGTATTTTTCTGGTTGGTCAGTGGGATTTGACCTTTTGCCCTCCCATTTCTCAGTGGTAATGGGGATTGTGTCCTAGGACCTGTGCATGCATCGCCTTCCCCTTTCCATTTGAGCATGTGGGGCAAGCTGGCCTCCCAGGCTCCCTCCAAGCAGGCTCCTGCAGCTGGTGCTGTGGGGTGGGGGTTGGGGGGTAAGGGACCTCATCCCATGTGGAATCCAGACAGATATCAACATTCAAACAGCAGTTAATGCATGAAAGAAACCAATGTCCACAGAAGGATTCAGAAAGGACTGTGAGTTGAGATTCCAAGAACGAGGAGTAGAGGCATTTGTGCCTGTCTTCAAGACCATTTGCTGGGGGGGCGGAAGTGAGTTTTAAGCCTACAGGATCTTGAATAATCCTTGTGTCTGAAAAGCCACCCACCAGCCACCTTTCTGAATTCCTGACCTGAAGGACAGTTTACCCTGTGCTGCCCTTCTCTCCCTCATTTTGCTGCCCTGTCTCTTTGTCAATGCAGAAAACAGCAGCAGTGACCAGCGGCAGGCCTGTAAGAAGCATGAACTATATGTCAGCTTCCGTGACCTGGGTTGGCAGGTAAGGGGGCTTTAATAGATTTGCCCCAGAGGTTGGAGGTCTTTGAGATGGGCTTCCCCAGAGTCTCCCTCCAGGGTAAAAGGAGTGTATTCAGATGTGCAGTGAGTCAGTCTGGAATATCTTTTTTTTCTTTAAGTTTTTATTTATAAAATGAGAACACTGACAAGACCATAAGATAAGAGGGATACAATTCCATACAATTCCCATGACTGGAACTCCATATTCCATTCCCTCCCCTAATAGCTTTCCTATTCTTCAACCCTCTGGAAGCATAGACCCAGGGTCATTATGGGGTGCAGAAGGTAGAAGGTCTGGTTTCTGTAATTGCTTCCCTGCTGAACAGGATCATTGACAGGTTGATCCATACTTCCAGCCTGTCTCTCTTTCTCTAGTGGAGCAGAGATATCTTATGAAACCCAAGAGCTCAAGTGTAATTAAGAATCAATCCTGGACCAGAAACACCACCCCCTAAAAAAACAATCAACACTGAATTTCATTCTGTGTGGGACTCTCCTGTAATGGACTACTCTCAGAAGTGATTCAGCTTGTGATCTGGAATCCAACTACCTGGAGAGGGACTTTACCTCCTGTTTGTTTCTTATCAGTCTAGCTTTGGTCAGGTGCTCAGCCCTGAACCTATCAGCTGTTTTAGGGATGGGACTGTGTGATGGGAACATGGCTGCTCCCTCTGGAACCACTTGAATGGAGTAGGGGACAGGGCAGCAGATAACCCCCAGAGAAGGAGTTAGGACCATACAATCTCACAATGATATAGATATCTAGAACATTTGGGTTCCTCTTCTAGGCCCTGAGGATGCAACAGCTAAAATATTCCTGGCTATGACATTGTCATAAGACTGCCAAAGCAAATGGGAGCATCTAGGTAGTCTTTTGGATCACATATATGCACAACCAGCTTGAAGTGGCCCTGAGATTCTGTCCTTGACAGTGTCCATCCTTCCAGGAGTGTTCCAGTGCTGAAACAGAACACCCCAAACTCCAGAGACCTGAGAGGGAAGATTTCCTATACCTAAGCATCAGTGAGGGATATATTTACTGCTAGAACAATATTTCTGTTGTTAGCCTAACCCTGAAGGTGTGCATAGCTCTGCGCATCTATTTATTTATTTATTTATTTATTTATTTATTTATTTATTTTTGCCTCTAGGGTTATTTCTGGGGCTCGATGCCTGCACTGTGAATCCACTGCTCCTGGTGGTTCCCCCCCTTTTGTTGCCCTTTTTTCCCCCTTTATTGTTGTTGTTGCCATTATTATTTTTGTAGTTGCTATCATTGTTGTTGGATAAGACAGAGAGAAATCGAGAGAGGAGGGGAAGACAGAGAGGGGGAGAGAAAGATAGACACCTGCAGACCTGCTTTACTGCTCTTGAAGCAACTCCCCTGCAGGTGGGGAGCTGGGGCCTCAAACCAGCTGGTCCTTGCACTTTGTGCCATGCACGCATGTGCTACTGCCTGGCCCCTTTTATTGAGCAGTAGATATATATATATGAGGCACTGTACTGGCTCAAATACAGTCACTTAATTCCAACTTGAGCAACTGTGGGTTACTAATGTCTCTCCCAGGCAGATGAACTGACACAACGATGTTTTCCCTAAGACAGCTGCTAGTGTCTCATCGCCTAGGAGGGGCAAGTTTGATGCCATCACTGGTCATTCCTCTCTGTGCCACTTCATGCTAGTGTCCACACTGGACTCATTGTGGCCTCACCATGGTCTTTATAGACTTCTGATTTGCCTTGACAGGCTACTATCCTTTCCCCCTGCCTCTATAGGCCCCATGGTTTCTCAGGGTGGGGTGGGGTGTGAAAAAGGGACCCTGAGCTCATGCTATCTATAGATATGTTTCTGGATACAGGCCCCAACTCACTGCTCTCCTCTTTCCTGCAGGACTGGATCATTGCTCCCGAAGGCTATGCTGCCTACTACTGTGAGGGGGAGTGTGCCTTCCCACTCAACTCCTACATGAATGCCACCAACCACGCCATTGTGCAGACACTGGTGAGTGTGACATGTATGCCATCTTTTGGCTGGGCCAGGCCAAAAGGATCACAGTGTCCTGTCTCCTACTTCTCCCAGCTAGAGCCAGAGTACATGTAGTCTGCTCCATGGCTTTCATGAGTCCTGGATACTTCATAAAAAATATTTTAAATTGTATGTTGCAATTATTGCCATAAAATTGAGTTTAATCTCTAACCCTAAAGTGAACTCAATTCTTCTAATTATAAAAGAAGTTACAACAGTCTTATGGGCTAGAGGTATAGTGGGAAGTGGTCCCTGAGCCTATTGACAAAGCCATTCCTAGTCTTGTCTCTGTCGGGGAGGGAAGGAACTTTGTTCTGGTCAATAGCCCCTGTGCTCCCCAATATCTTAACTTCTCTGGGTTTTGTGCGAGACTTGTCAGTGCCACGATTATCTCCCAGGATTCTTGTCTCTGCCTCCCATCCTTGACTGGCATGCTTCATTCACTCAAGGGTATATTTATTGAACACCTACTGTGTATAGACCCTGTGCTGGGAGCTCAGGATACTTCAGAGAACAACACAGATGTGGTTTCTGGCTTTGGGAAGGAGTAAGCAAATGAGAAAGCTTCAGAGGAGGTAAAAATGCTAGGAAGAGGGCAGATGACATAGAGAAATATGTAGTGGCTGGCCATGGGGATCTTTCAGATTGACCATTCTTGGCGCCATTCATTGAAATTTTCAGTATGACTCCAAGATGAAATCTCGTAACAGTGTGCCCAGATCTGATGACACTTGAGAGATGCTCTTTTTACTATTCTACCACAAGCAATAGTGATGAGTTAGAGATTTTTAGCTTAATATCTGGGGTTCAAGGATCTTGGTTATATAGTTCCCAGCCATAAATATTTTCTGGTTGTTTTCTGACAACTGGTCATCCAGCTGCCTTCTGGTGACAAAGAGCTCACTGCTCAGGACCATCTCTTCCAGTTCTTCTTCCTAGGGAACCTCACACTCCTTCTATTCAGTCATCAGCCTCCCTCTTATCTTGTCTATAGCCCGTGTGTTATGATCAGAAGAAGACTTACCTGTTGCTTTTGATTAAATCTGTAGATTAAAACCACACGTGTTTGAGGACAGAAATCTTTTTATTAGCATTATGTTTACAGGCTCCCATTCCTCCTCAACAGTCCCTCAGAAACCGTATTTGTGACTGAAAGTTTCAGAATAGAGTTGAACGACCCATATCTTTCATCCTCAGGTTTGGGCATCATACAGAAGCACCATGACTGGCACTGGGGGACCTCCCTGGGTGGTGGAGAAGCATTATGGTGTCACTCTCTTTCGTGTATCTCTATCCCTCTTACAATCTCTCTACCTAAGTAAAGAATTGAAAATTGGGCCTGAAAGGCCATTCCCAGACTGTTCCTGTCTCACGTCTGCTCTTCTGTGATTGTTTTCCTATAAGGTCCTGCACTGAGAACCCTGAAAAGTGACAGGGGTGCTCTGCTCTTGCAGTCCATGGGATAGGTGTCTAACCACCCCAGGATCACCCACACTACTTCCACTTCACTAAAGATCTCTGGCTTCAGAATAAATGCTCCAATTATTGAATTAAGCTTTTGTGGTAATATTTAAAAAGAAATGAATCTTTGCCTTCGAAAGTCCTAGTAAAGCACAGGAAATGAACAACGTCTGTGACTTCCTTTGAAAGTATTGAAGAGTAAAAGAGATGAGGGAAGGTTTAGATTTGTAAGCTTTGAAACTGTCTATCATAAAAACAGTTTACAAGAGGCCCAGTCTCCTCAGAGGCAACAGACCAGAAGCTATGAGCAGGTGGTCATCCACAGACTGTTTTTTTTTTTTCCCCCACTGGGTACACATTGTTTGCTATATGAAAACAGAACAAAAGAGAATCGGATGCCTGAAGGGTCCTGAGCATGCCACACACCTGAATATGGCCACACTGGCTTTGCTTGGCTGAAGTCAGCTGGTCCTTTATCCCTGGAGCTAGTCCCAGGAAACAGGAGTTTCTGTTGTGCTCCTGACCAGCTTAGCCTCTTGATAGCTCTTGTACCTGACCCCCATCATCTGTAAGGTGTTTAGAAGCCCACATGTGAAACAGATCCATAACTCTGAGCCACTGGCTAGCTTCTTTCTTTATCTTCACCTCTGAGCTTTTTCCTTTTGGATGATTTCCTTTTATTGCTGACTTACAATAAAGGATTTGCCCAATTGTTCAAGGAACTAGCTAATCTAATCTAATATAGGTCTGTGCCACCCAATGGAGTAGCCACTTTGACATTTGACTCTTGAACACTTGAGATATGACCTGGTTGAATTGAGAAGTCTTATAAATCACAGGCTGGATTTTGAAGACTCAGCACCAAAAAAAAAAAAGTAAAATATTATCTTAATGATGGTTTTATGTCATGCATGTTGAAATATTTTTGAAATATTGCATTATGTTAAATACATTATTTACATTCACATTACTTTTTTTTCTTTTTCAAATATGGCTAGTTGAAACCAGTAGATAGCTTACCTGATAGACTACAGCTTACCATGTGTGTGGTCTCAGAGCCCAGATACCACATGGAAGCATCAGTGCAGGGGGGGTGGGGTGCGAGGGGAGCTTTGTGGGTGGTAGAAAGGTACTGTGGTACCTCTCTCCCCTCCCTCAGTAGATAAATAAATGAATGAGTTGAAAAATGGGCCTGAGGGGTCATCAGCAAAACTGTGCATGTGAGACCCCTAGCTCATTTTGTTGTTGTTGTTTGTTTTTTGTTTAAAAGAGCAAATGCGACCAACTATAAGACATTTCATTTTATTTTCTTATGCAGATCAGGGAGTGATTTAGCCCAGAGTTTCACACAGAAATATTTTACTCTACCACTGACCTATCTCCCTGGGCCATTTTTTTTTCTTTTTAAGTATTTATTTTCTTTTGTTGCCCTTTTTTTTTTATTGTTGTAGTTATTATTGTTGTTGTTATTAATGTCATTGTTACTGGATAAGGCAGAGAGAGATGGAGAGAGGAGGGGTAGACAGAGAGGGGGAGAGAAAGATAGACACCTGTAGACCTGCTTCACTTCTTGGGAAGTGACTCCCCTGCAGATGGGGCTCGAACCGGATCCTTACGGTGGTTCTTGTGCTTTGCGCCACGTGTGCTTAACCTGCTGTACTACCGCCCGACTCCTGGGTCAATTTGTTTTACTCATGAGAAAGAGGGACAGACCAAAGCACTGTTCTACTATCCATGTAGTTCCACACACTGTACCTTTGTTGTTGTCAAGTGGCCTGTGTTATTGAATTCAGGTCCTCCTGGGTGCAGAGTTCTACTGCTGACTTACTTTCCCATCTTCTACTAGAACAGTTTATTTTATTGTTTATTTATTTATTTATCTCTTTATTATTAGATAGAGACAAAATAAGGCAGAGACAGAGAAACACACACACACACACACACACACACACACAAAGCAGCCAATTATCTAACTGATTTTGCTGGGCTCCTACTAGAACATTTTAAAGGACTCACATGATTTGTTTTGTACTTGACCAGGATAAAATCTAGCCCAGAGGACAACAAGCTTTCTTGAAACAGGTCAGAGTAAATATTCCATGCTTTCAATCTCAAAAGGCCTAAAGTCTCTGTTAGTTGCAACTACTCAACTCTGCTAGGTAATGCAAAAGCATAAGTAATATGTAAAGGTGTGGCCATGTACTTGTGCCAATAAAACTTTATTCACAAAAACAGTCAGGACTGTGTGGTGGAGGAGAGGAGGCAGACTGACCCTGGTCTAACTCACTGCTTTTCAGTTTGACCATCAATGGACATTTGATAATGCCTGGGATTGTCAGGACTAGGTGCTTGGGTAGAGTGCCTTTGACTTACCTTGGGTAGACTCGGTGATACTGGGACATATTGCTCAGGATGCCCCCATATAGTGATGTGCTCACTGAGTCACTAGCTGTGAGCTCTGTGCAGCTTGTGTTGTGAGTCCCTGTCTGCTTAAGGGGGAGGGGGGTGAACTGAGTAAACTACCTATGATGTGTTTGTACCTGTCATTTGCAGCTTGAGAAGAATGGCTTCCTGGCCTCTCACTAACTGTCATTTCTGTGTGTCGCAGGTCCATTTTATCAACCCAGAAACAGTGCCCAAGCCTTGCTGTGCTCCCACTCAACTCAATGCTATCTCTGTCCTCTACTTTGATGATAGCTCCAACGTCATCCTGAAGAAATACCGAAACATGGTTGTACGAGCCTGTGGCTGCCACTAGCCCCTCCTGGGAGTCAGACCCTGTTGGGCCAGCGTTTCTGCATTCTTGATCTCCCACACCCCATGTAGGCATGGAGCCAGTAGACCAATCACCCTTTGCAAGACTGTCCCTATGTCGTCATCCGCCCCCCCCCCCACCTTTAATGGTGTAGGAGCATTAAGGAATTTGAGAGGTCAGTGGCTTTTGATCATTTTTTCCCCCTCAAGAGCATCCTGCAGGCAAGATTCTACAAATTCCTGAAGGCAAAACCTAAGAAGATAAGCAGTCCATGAGAAGAGAAGTCACCTGGGCACAGTCATCAGTTGTGACATCTCAGACATGCATAGACTCCTTTCTGGGGGTGATCTGAGCATCATCCAGCCAGGCCACCCAGCAGCTGGGAGAAGGGGGTGCAGCCAGGGGCGGGCATGTTGCTGTCTGTGCTAAAGGAAAGCTGACGTGGAAGTTCCTGTAATAAATGTCACAATAAAACGAATGAATGAAAATGGTTAGGATGTTACAGATATATATTTCCTAAACAATTTATCCCCATTCCTTGGTTTATTCTGATTTCATAAACAGAAGCTGAGGCCAGCAGAGGGAGGAGGGATTCCTCTCCACTCCTTTCCAGTTTCAGTCTGAGGCTTACAGAACTTGCTTACGGAGATTTGCCCAAATTCAAGCTGTGACTGTAAGGGGAAATAGAATGTCTGCTGGACGAAGGGCTGTGTTGCCCTAGAATGGAAAATGTTTTGTCATTCAGTTGGTTGTGTGGCGGCAGAATTTGAAATCTCATGGACCTAGAAGCACAGGCTTCCCAGCTCCTCTCTGTGGTGGGAATCAATGTAAAATGGCTACAACTTGACTCTGAAATCTAACCCAATTTAAAGAAATGTCAAGGAAGCCAGCTCTCAGATTGAGTGGACAAGGTACTCTTGTACTTTCCTAATGAGTACTTCCTGTTGTTTGTTGATAGCAATGTTCTGAAATCTGGGTTCCAACCAGTGCCTCTAACATCTGCAAACCTCAGTAGAGGGTTCTGCAAAAAATGCATTGGGTTCCTGAGGTAAAGACAACCTGGTGGGATGTCTGCTGGCTGCAGGATGTGCCAGAAGAAAATTTCAAGTGGAAGAACCAAGAAGTCCTTTTGAGGCCAATTTTCTAATTGAGTGTTCTGACTCAACCTGGCTCCCTTGCCTTGGACTCCTAAATGGTATGTGCCCAACCTCTAGATGTAGCACAAGGATACAGGACTGAGGTTACCTGGGCGAGGCCTGTGGCCCCTGGAATCCAGCCTAGTGGGGAGCTGTGGCTACCCCCTGACTAAGTTAGGTTCTGGAAATACTGGGGTACTGTTTGCTTTTTCTTTTTTCTTCTCCAGTAGCTTGGGCTGCAGTCTTCATTCAGTCAGTTTACCAGAAAAGTGTCACCATTTTCTGTACTGTCTAGTCTATTGGCAGATCTGATGCTTTGCTGTGACTCCCTTTTCTGGTGCAAGTTTTCTCACATTTATGCCCTGCTGGCCTCTGGCAGCGCCATGTGTACATTTAAACATGTGAATAGTTGTTACAAAGCAAAGAATAATTTATATCCCTTGGAAGTGCCCTTTAGACCCTCCTTCAGTTCCTTGTTCAGCACAGTGAGCTTGCTTCCCTTCAACCTGTTTGTTTTCTTATTTAAGACTATTTATTAATGATTGGACAAATGTACCTTTAGCTGTTTTACAGAGCAGCCTTCAGTGAAAATCATGTATAAATAGACAAAGTAAAAAGGCTTTTTTGGCTTTGCAATAATAAAAGGAGACATTTGGTTCTGGTTCTTGGGCCTGTGTATGTTGTTGGTTATTATTATTATTATTATTACTATTATTATTATTTCTTTCTCTCCCTCAATTCCTGGACATTAGCATTTTCTCAGGCAGCTAAGGTCTTTGACTGACACACACACAAACCTCAAGTTATTATGCCCTTTGTCATCCAGGCTTTGTGGCTGAGGTATGGTGGGTGGGGACAGTGCTCTGCAGTCTTGGGTGCAGCTGCATTGGGGTTCCGGGCAAGGGAGATGGAGCCAAACAGCAAATGTGAATTTGGTAGGCTTGACTACAAAGATCCTTGATTGAATTACAGTGCAGCTGTCAGCAGCTGTTTCAGAGAGGCAGGGGGTAAATTAGCTGTGTTTACTGCTAACATAGTTGAAAGATTTAGTCATTCCAATAAAATAGAGGCCCAACCAAAAAAGAGGAAAAAAAAAAGGGGGGCAAGGATAGGGTGGGGTTGGGTGGGGGGAGTCTACACCCAAAACTTTTAAGCAGCACAGGCATCCAAAGCCAACCTTGTCCAATAAAAATTAGAGGTATGTGTATGGGTTTGGAGCTGGTTGGAGGGGGCAGGGAATGTGGGGAGCTGCCTTTGACTCCCAGCACAAGCCCTGCCTGAGCCACAGCATGCCCACGAGGGCAACTGGGAACCTCTGCCTAACTAACTGTACAGAGCAGTGCTCAGCCATACATTACAGTGCACCATCTCAGGTTCCTCTGGCTTTGAAGTGTACCCCAAGGTTGCCTGACAGATGTTCGAATCCATGTCCCTGCCTGCCAGGCCCTTCACTCCTCCCCTTTTGCCTCCACCATAGGGGCTGCTCCCTATAACAAGTTCCAGCCCTTGTGATTTCCAAACCTTTCTGTCATTGTCCTGATGGGCGATTGTACTTTTGTTCTAGTTTCCAGGCCAGAGACTGGAACGACCAACCAGAGGGCCAGATGTGGCCTGCAGATGTGTCTTATACTCCCTCTGCATGGGGTTTATAAAGTGGATTTATTGGCAGCATGTTTTTGGCAGTCAAAAGAATGGGGTGAAGAAACAAAATCCCCAAATCAGTCTTCTCTTGAGAAATCAGCAAATCTGGCCCTTCTGAGTCCCATTCCTGTGTGGAAGGTCTTGGCAGTAACTGAAGGGCTGTTGCTGCTGTAGTCTACACTTCTCCCTATCATCTCTTAGGCAAAGAGGCGGATATCGGTCACTGGTTTTGGTCTTGTAGGTAGCTATTATTTGTACCTGTGTCTCTCTTAAGAGCAGGCAGTTGAGGGCTGGGCCAAGAGGACCACATGCTTCAAAAAGGAGAAGTGAAGACACTCCTTTGTTCACCCCAGGCTTACTATCCTGCCTGGCTTCAACTGGGGCCCCTGTTTATAGGGGGTTTTGTGACAGCAGCAACAAAGACATCCACATCTAACCTTCCCTTTCTGTCCTCCTAGTTCCCACCTCCCAGTCGTATTCACTGTGGACTGTATGTGGTTCCAATGTCCCTTCTCCAGACCAAGCACATGTATCAGACACTGTCGTTCTAATTCTTGCCCCAGTGTTACTGCCTGCTACATTGAAAGGATGCACAGAGGTGAAGACATTTACTCAAGGTTCCCAGTGAATAACTTTTTTCAAAAATTTATTTATTTATTAAGATGTGAGAGAAGGAGAAGACCAGAGCATCACTCTGTATATGATGCTGGGGACTGGACTCATGCTTTTAAATTCAATATTCTAGCCACTGAGCTATTGCCAGAACCACCTGAGCTATTGATTACTTGAAGACATAAGAAAAGACGGCAATATACGACAGCACCAAAACTTCCCCCTGGATGGATAGAGGTTAGCCTGGGTCCCACATGTGACAAGGTCAGTGCACTGTCCAGGTGAGCTATATTGCCAGGCCCAAAACTCTGCTATCAAGTGACCTCTGTCAGATATCCCTCCCTTAACATCCAGCTCAGTTCCTCCTGGCTCAGACCCTCTCAAGACTCTGGCACCAACTTCTCTTGGTCTCAGATTTAAGGAAATTAAAAATAGAAGAGGAAAAACACAAAACTTTCCAAACTCTTTGGAGTTGCGACAGCTGTTTGGATGAAGGCAAAGTGCACCTGGAGAGAAGGGGCTAAAGAGTGAGTGTCCTTCACCACTGGCTCTGCTGGCATCCACCTTCCCAGACACTCCTATCAATGGGCACAATCCCCAACTCCACAGAATGTCAGACCCAGCCCTGTGAAGCCAAGTGTGGCCACTATCAGTGTGCACGCAGGTCAGATGAGAGCACCAGCAGCTGAAGATGGTAGAAACCAGCAGTGTGTGGTCTGCACAGCCTCACAGGGCCTTGTCTGTGCTCAGAAGAGCCCAAGTTGGCCTAAACATACTTCTGCTTCTTTCTTGAAATTTATGATGCCTTTGAAACTTTGAAACAAGTCAGCATTTTGGGCCAGGCCCCACCGATTCTATAACCTATCCTGTGCTCAGAGGACAAAACAAGGACTACAGCATCATGCCTAAGTGCCACTAAGTTTGTTTAAGTACACTGTGAGCATCTAGATGTAGAAGACCGTGTTCTGGTAGGAAGGCTATTCTGAAAAGTAGGAGGTGAGGACCCAAGGTTGAAGAAAGTGGTCTAGCTTATAGGGATGTGGGCAGAATTCAAGGCAGAGCTGTGTTGGGGAAGGTTGATGAGTAAGTGGACTTCTTTTTTTTTTTTTTTTAAAAAAAAAAGTTTATTTTTTTCAGGCAGGGGTAGATAGCATAATGGTTATGCAAAGAGATCCTCATGCCTGAGGCTCCAAAGTCCCAGGTTCAATCCCCTGCACCACCACAAGCCAGAGCTGAGCAGTGCTCTGGTAAAAAAAAAAAAAAAAAAAAAAAAAATTTGAAAAAAAAAGTTTATTTTCCCTTTTGTTGCCTTTGCTTTTTATTGTTGTAGTCATTGTTGTTATTGCTGTCATTGTTGGACAGAGAGAAATGGAAAGAGGAGGGAAAGACAGAGAGGGGAATAGAAAGACACCTGCAGAACTGCGTCATTGCTTGTGAAGCGACCCCCCCTGCAGGTGGGGAGTCAGGGGCTTGAACTGGGATCCTTACGCGGGTCCTTACACTTTGTGCCACGTGCGCTTAACCTACAAGTGGACTTCTTGATCTTGCTCTCATGTGGGGCTGAGACTGCTCTGCTATGGGGACATCCTGTGCATTGTAGGATGTTAATCACACCCCTGGCCCTCACCATATAGTGCTAGTAGTGTCCTTCATTGTGACAACCACTGATGTTCCCAGGTGGTGCCAAATGTCTCCCATGGACACAGTGTCTTCTAGATGAGAACTGTCAAGTGGGAGGAGCCAAAATCAAGCCAGGGAGGCAGGAACCTAGGAGCAAAGGGAAGCATTTAAGGACTACAGTGGGCTGGTATTGGGACTCTATCCTGGAGACCCTTAGTGACATCCAGCCTGACACAAGGTGACCAAGAGCTGTCCTCTGGTGGGTCTGCCTCCTTACCTGGGCTGCAGGAGGTGCCAGGAGGCTTTAGTTCTTGGGGACATTTGAAAGAAAGGCATGTCTAGAGTGAGAGGGAACTGGAGAGAAGTCCTCAGGTTTCTTCTGCAAAGAAGAACATAGGAACGAAGCCACTCAGCAATTCACTTAAACTCCTTGAGATCTCGGTTTCCTCTGTAAAGTGGAGGAAAACAACATCCAAGGGTGTCAGGAGAATTATACAAGTTAGTGGAAGCAGAGTAGGAGTATCCCCTGCACCTAGCTGGTGGCAGCGACCAGGGCAATCTATTAAACAAGAGGTCCACTGAGAACCTCACCCTGCTTGGCATAAAGTAACAAAAACATTCTATCATCCATGTCTCCTACACATCTCCAATGATTGTTGCAACAAGTGACCACAAAAAGGGTTCCTGGAAACAGGATGTATGTGTTTTCATAGTTCAAAAATCAGGGATCTAAAGTGGGCTAGAGGTTCTGCATGAAGCCTCTGCTTCTATGTCCAGAGTCTCACCCTCTTCACTCCAGGACTGAGTCCTTTTCACCACTGCAAGACCAGAGGGGTGGACTCCTGTGCTTCTTCATGACTCCTTCCCCCACCCTTTTGCTTAGGATATAAAAAGAAGTAGAATGTGGGAGTTGGCTGGTGGTGCACTTGGTAGAGTACATATGTTATCATGTGTGAAGATATGGGTTTGGACCCTTGGTCCCCACCTACAGGGGAAAGATTCACGAGTAGTGGAATAGTGCTGCAGCTCTCACCAAAAAGAAGAAGGAGCAGGAGCAGGAGCAGGAGCAGGAGCAGGAGCAGGAGCAGGAGCAGGAGAAGGAGAAGGAGAAGGAGAAGGAGAAGGAGAAAGAAAGAAAAGGAAGGAAGAAAGAAAAATGTGTTGCTTAGAACGTTGGAGTTGAGCAGCAATAACCCTAGTGGCAAAAGAAAAAAAGAAGAGAGAGAGAGAGAGATAAAGGTGTGGTCTTTGTTCTAGGTTCTAGATAAAGAATTCCTAAAACCCTTGAAGTTTGCTGAGTGGTGAGAAAGAAGAAAGTTTAGGAGTATCTTTTGAAATTCAGAACTAGCTACTATAACCACACTTGATCTTATGCTGACGAGCAGAATGGACTAGCTGTGGGAGACTAGAACTTCCTACCTCACTGTCTGAGCTGGAGGCTGGAGAGTTCATCACCAGGACCAATAATGTACTCAATCACACCTGTGTGATGGAGCCTCCATCAAAACTTTTCAACAGTGGGGTTGGAGGAACTTCCAAATGAAGGTGCTGGGAGGGTAGTGCACCACAAGAGGGCATGAAGCACTACATCACCCTCTCATTCTCTGTTTTGTGCATCTCTTCTGTTTGGCTGCTCCTGAGTTGCACCCTTCTTTACATGACTGTAAGTAATATGTCTTCTGAAAGCCTGTAAGTTGTTCTAGCAAGTTATAAAGCCTGAGGAGAGAGTCACGGAAATCACAATTTATTGTCAGGTGGCGAGAAGTTGGTATGAGAACTGTGCTTGTCAGATGGTTTCAGAAGCAGGAGACTGAGTCCTGAACTGTGAAGTCTCTGCTGACACTAGGTAATTTGAATAACAACTGCAATGAATTGGATTAAAACCAGAAATATCTGGGAAAGTGGAGAATTTCTTGGACACACACACACACACACACACACACACACACACACACACGGTGTCAGAAGTGTGAGTGGAAACAGTTGATGCTAACTAGCATCTGTTACTCATAGGGGAATGGAGCTCAGGTCCCAGGTGTTAAGACATCACATCTTTGAAGGGTTATTGCTGGGCCTTTCCCCACCCAACCCTGTCTCCTCTCTGCTCAGATGCTCTCTGTTGCCTCCCCTTCCTTACTACTTTGTCCGGTTCAGGCACTGTCCAGCCTGAACCAGACAAAGTAGTCATTGTCCCAGCTCCATCCTGTCCTAGGCCAGGAATGTTGCCCCTCCAGACAGAGCAGGGCTGGTCACTAAGCTCCTTCTGATTGTTGCCCCTCATCTTTTTGTGCACAGACCTGGGCTCTAAGCCCCCCTGATCATGGCTGTCCCTATCCCAGCCTCTCTCTTTCTCTCGAGGATGTCTATCACCACCCACAGACTGAATGTCTAAATTATCCAGATGATTTCAGCTGACTGGTATATGGGCAGCAGGGCAGCATTTGGGGATCATCAGAGAGACCAGTCCTCAGGTGTCCCCAGGGGCAGCAACCCCACCTGCTAGCATTCATCTACATCCCTGTAGCTGTTTCTGTCTTCTCTACTTTTCCTCCTCTGGAAGTGGTGGGAGAGACTAGGGGAGGATTGGAAATGATGAATCTGACCTTAGTTTGTCTTCTTCCAAACTCATGTCATTATTTAACTCCACAGTCTTTGGATGACAGACTAAATAATTCCTACTAGAAGTTTATGTGTGTGAAGGCTGAGGTGGGGTGAGAGAGGGACAGTGGCGGTGAAGATAGAGGGTTCAGGGACAGGAGGAATAGATCTCTTGGCCACTATTTTGCTTAGGAGTTTCCACCTTTGCACTTGACCCTCAATGTTATAATTCCAACTTAATTCAGTTATAGAAATGAGGAATAAAAATGGTTTTAATTCTTAAAGCCAACAGAGAAATTACATATTTGAGCTCTGACCCTTTCTAACCAAATCCAGACCTGATCTCTCTCTATTTTAGGAGGGTGTAGCAGCAGTCCTCTTACATTTTGTCTAGCCTGAAACTGGTGGGTGAGGGCTTTCTCCCTCCACCTTGACCTCATCTTGACCCACAGATGGGTAGGTAGGAGAGGTCACCCAAAAAGTGTGATGAGAAGGATGGAAATCATCACTCTGGGCAAATTAGTTTCCCAGATGCCTTTGGGGAGAGAGGTTTTTTTTTTTTTAGCTTCAGCTTGAAATAAGTACCAGTCTTTGTTCAACCCTTGTTTGGTGTGTTGATGAAGGAAAGGATGACAGATGACCTGGGCCCGCCAGCCCATCCCGTCTTTCTGAGTGATCCCTAAAATAATACCATTAGTGGGGCTGAGCAGAGGCTCCTTATCTTTGGAGTGGGTCTGCTGATAAAGCTGAACAGGTCCTCATGGAAGCCCCAGGCCACAAGATGCTGGATGTCTTGCAAGGGTCCCTGGTTCCCCGCCAGCCTGGTGACATTCCATGGGTATAAATAGCCTGGCGGGCTGAGTGGCTGATTATGCAGGTGAAATGTCAGTGGTGGAGCCTGGCACACCCCAGCCATGACACTCAGCAAAATTCACATGTCCAGAGACCTGCCTCCACTTCTGAGAACTCCCTCTCAGCCAGCTTGGGAACCATTAGGCAAATGTGCACCTCTGACAGCTAGAAGGGGACTTTGCCCAGCTCTGACCTCCCCAGCTCTGCTGTCGGCTTGAGGGTGCTCACTTCCAATGCCAGACTTTCAGCATCAGGAATATTCCTTTGTCTAATATGGTTTATTCCAGATTCTAGATATGGAAATCATGATCAGCACACATAAAAGATGCTCAAAATTCAACTTTTTTTTTCATTTTTACTGGATATAAAACTATGAAGACTAGTTGACTTTTTGTCTGACTTTCCCCTAGCATGTGCCTCTGCCTCTCTGCCTCTCTCTGAACCCCTGCCCTCTAATACAAAGTGGGTCATAATCCACTTTTATTACTAGGAAGTTATAAAAAGTTTTCACTTACAAATTAAAATTTTCACCCCAGACTCAATCCCCCCATAGCACTCTCTTTGGGGGCTGTCTGTTACAGGTACCTATTATAGGTACTAAACATACACCTTGATACCAAACACCAGACCTGCCTCAGTTTATATACTGGCTCCATCACTTAGCAGCTGTGTGACCTGGGGCAAGTAGAATTTGTGATTTTTAAGTGAAAACAGGAGGTTACAAAAGTTAACTACAAGCTCTTTCATATTAAAATACTTGTGTGAGAGAGAGAGGTGGGGGGAGAGGGAGGTGGAGGGGGGGATGGAGAAGGAGGGAGAGAGGAAGAGGGAGAGAGAAAATGAAAATGTAGAGGGAAAATTGGACCAAAAAAGTTAATATTCATAGTTTGAGAACTGTTTATGATTCCCTCAGCTGCAAAATGACACTTAGATTGCTTTTCAATATCACAGGAGTGTTTGAGGATTAAACAAATCAATAAAGTGCTTGGTTCAAACAAAGGGTAGATTGAGTAAATACAATCAGCAATCATCAGTACAACCATTGTTGCCACCATCACTACCACTGTTGTCATTACCACTACCACCACCACTTTTCCATTATCACTTATCACCACCATCACCAGAACTAGAACTTACATCACATCACCAACATTGCCATTGTCACTATTACTGTTACCATCATCACCACCATCATTATTGATACCTTCCCTATATGTGTTATTCTATGAAGCTGTTCAGTGACATTGGGGCAGGGAAGGGAGACCACACTGAGCAACACAGTCAAAGGGTCATATCTGAAGTATGGTTGCACTTGAGTGGTGGGTGGCCTGGCACAGCTTTTATTCTCCCCTGCCTAGTAGATAGAGACCTGGAAATTTGATGTGTCCCAGATAAGCTGCTGAGGGCACTGGGGGAGCATCCAATCCAGTATCTATCTCCCCTCCATCAAACGCGCGCACACACACACACACACACACACACACACACACACACACACACACACACACACACACTAAGGCCAAGGAAGAGTAGAACTTGACCACAATGGATCAATAAATAAAAGGCAGCTTAGCTAGGGCTAGCATCTCTGCCATAGACCTTAGGTTGGTAATATTTTTTGTGACCCTTAATGTTCTTACCATGAAAAGTGAGTCTGTGATCTCAGAGGATCTGAGACAGTATCTTATTAACTATAAACCACACTTTTTGGTCTTGCTGAAACTTCTGGGATGGTGGATATATATGGAGAAAGAGGGAAGTATACCACAGTCCCAAAGCTCCTTCCATTGTAGCATTGACTTCCCCCAGCTTTGTGGAGGAGTCATCCCTGCTCTGTTAATGCGCTGGCCCTGGACAGACATGGGAATGGTCCTGAAGCAAAGGATTGGATTCCAAAGTGAGTAGCATGTCAGTATTTTATAGTCAGGAGCAAGAGATTTAAATTCAGGTTCATCTTAGTCCAAATCCCGCTGCTATTCCCCCCACCCCCCAAGCCACTCATCCTTCAGTGAACAATCCTCTGCTCAGAGACCCAGATGAGCCTTCTCCCACAGACCAGTGCTTGGTTCTTGTCCTTCTTGGCATCTGTCCAAGGTCTTAAGCATCAAAAAAGGAAAAAGTCCAGCATCTGAGAACTTGAACCAGAATCCCAAAAAACCTCTTCTTGTCCAAATCTGCATGTGGATGAATGATGGGTAAAGCAAGTGACTTCATTGATGGTCACGCCAAGCACAGCAAGAAGAAGGGGTTTGGCAGTGGTCCTGCTCCCTGGCCAGCCCAGGAACTCAGAGAACTCAGGCTAGAGAATGCACTTTGCACTGGGGGTCCCAGCCCACAGGGAAGCTTGGCAGATGTGCCATGGAGACCACTCTGGCCGTGCCAGCTGTAGGAAAGCAAGTGATGTATTTATTTATTTAGGTTTTATATGTGGACAACTTCCAAAAAAGAAAAAAAAAAAGTTCTGTAGAAGATTTAATAAAAGACCTGAAACATATGAAAAACAAGGAGATTAGAAGCAAAACTGGAGGAATATGCTTTCAGAAAGGAGCATTGAAACCCATCACCTTGGGTACCCAGCACGGGACAACCACATTGACATCAGAAGGGCCATCTGGTAGACCCAAGTAGGACGCCAAACAACAGAGAAGTCAGCTCAGAATGTCAGAAAACCTAGATCTTTTCCCTATAGTGATCAATCACACTGCTTTGACTAGGTTGATAGATTTTCTTAGAGAGCAGGAATTTCTGTGCTTATCCAAACATGTGTCTTATACTTGCTAATGTTGTCACTCTAGCCATTGGTGGCTTCTTTTGAGCTCCTGGATTCAGCTCTCCTTGTCACCAGATCATCTCTGGGGTCGTCATCTGTGTATAACAATGATCCCCATTGTCTCTTTTGTTCTGTTTCCTTTCTGTAGAAAACTGTCCTTTTGTTACCTTTTCAGTTTCTGTGGAGGTAAATAAAAAGTCAAGCAGCAATACAAAGTTGCTAATAAAAAGCATCTGTAGTCAGTCTTGCCTCCTCTCAGCAGGGATTCCTAACTCCAGTGAGGGCATATAGAGATTAGTAGCCATCATTTTGAAATTTATTGCACTGGGCACTTGATGAACACTTTAAATCTGAATACTTGTGCTTTCTTGACGGAAACCACTTTTTATTTTCTTTCTTTTTTTTTCCCCTTACTTTTTTTATTTGATTGGGCAGAGAAAAATTGAGAGAGAAGTGGGAGATAGAGCAGGAAGCTTTGAAGGCTGGCTGGTGGCACACCTGATTGGGTGCACTTGTTACAATGTACAAGGACAAGGATTTGAGCCCCTGGTCCCCACCTGGGAAAGATTTGTGAGTGGTGAAGCAGTGCTACAGGTGTCTCTCTCCCTCTCTATCACCCCTTCCCTCTAGATTTCTGGATGTCTCTATCCAATAAATAAAATATAATTTAAAAATTAAAAAAAGGAGAGAGGGAAGCTTCTCCCTGCATGTGGGGACTAGGGGGCTTGAACCTGTATATGGCAATATGTATACTCAACCAGTTATGCCATCTTTATTTTTATTTATTTATTTTTATTTTTTTAACATGGCATAAATTCTTTTTTATTTTTTTAACATGGCATAAAATTTTTATTTTCAGTTTCATAAGCATAATTCCCACAATCCATAGCATTAGTTTAACATTTAAATGGATTCACTACTCACCACAACTCTATCTTGACTTCTTTTTTGTTAGTGATTTTATATTGATTTACAAAATTATGAGGTAACAGGGATATAATTCTATATCATTCCCACCACCAGAGTTTTATGTCCCCATTCCCTCCATTGGAAGCTGCAACTGCAGTTATTTCTTTCAACGTCACAGATAGGCTTTTTACTTAAATTTTTTTTTTTTGTTTTTACATATGATTCTGTATTTTTGTTGTTATTATTCACTGGGAAATCACCATTCTAGGCTGACATTTTCATACAGAGTCATAAAGACACCACATCACCAAAGCTTCTTTTAGGGTAGTGGAGGCTGGACTCAAACTTGGGTCCTGAATGTGATAAAAACAAGTTCACTATCCAAGTGAACTATTTTGCCCATCTGCTTCTATATTTCTCTCTCTTTCTTCCTTCTGTTCTTCCATTCTTTCTATTGATCTATCTTTCTCTCTCTTCTTTCCCAGAGATGCTCTGGCTTATTGTGGTGCAGAGGATTGAACCTGGGACTTTGGAGCCTCAGGCATGAGAGTATTTTTGTATAACCACTATACTATCAACCCAGATCATGCCTCTGTGTTTCTAAATAGTGCCCTCATTATTATTTCTGGGCTTCTTATTTTGTACAGTATCCATTGACCTCTCATGTGAAAAAGACTATCTGACCTGGATGGTGGTGTACTGGCTTAGAAGGTTGAAGAACTGAGTTTGTTCCCTGGCATCACATGGGCTAGAGTGATTATTTTATTTTCTCTCTTTTCCTTCTCTATTCCATATATATTACCTCCCTACATAGTTCTTTATCACCATATCTTCTTGACTATTGACCCTAAATTTTGATGAAATGAATACATACTGTTTAGAAAATGATGACCATGAAAATATTGCCACTACACCATGGAGTATATTATAGTATGATCTTTCGTTTTCCTGGCACTTACAGAAAAAAATTAGAAAATAATCTGGGTAGTTAGTTTTCTTTGTATCTATCACTATGTCCTTTTCCACCTCTCTCTGAAAGAACTCTAAAATTTTAATATGCACCAGGTCAGCAGGTTAACTACCTTGTCTTCATACAATGATTTTTTAAAATTTATTAACGGATAAAGACAGAGAGAAATTGAGAGGAGAGGGAGAAATAGAAAGAGAGAGAAACAGAGAGACACCTGCAGCACTGCTTCAGCACTTGTGAAACTTTCCCCCTTCAGGTGGAGACTAGGGGCATGAACCTGGGTCCTTGAGCACTGTAATGTATACACTTAAGCAGGTGCACCACTGCCTGGCCCTTCTGCACTGATCTTTAAAGTTATACTCTTGGTTTCTGCTCTGAGATGGCAATGCCTGTTATCCTGCTAGAACTTCTCTTCACACCACTGTGGAGCTGACTCTTATGTCTTTCCTGCACTATCCCCTATCCCTAGACTTCCCCCGACCCCCCGATTCCATGAAGAGGTTGACACTGTTGTGTGGCCAGAACAAATTCTCCAGGAGATGTCTGGCATGAGTTATGTGGGAGTTTTGAAAGTTAATATCTGAAAACATCATTATTCTACTTCATACTTTGATTTGTTGGCCAAATATGATTTTCTAGTTTCAGAATAATTTATCTCCAGATGTTTGAAGACTATAAGACTTGGCTCTATACTCTTCATAGTTGCAGTACTTCCAGTAGGGCTGTTAAGAAATTCAGGATTATTCTGATTCTTGTTCATCTGGATGAACTTTTCCTTTTTTTTTTTTAATTTGAACACTTGGAGTGTATTCTTTATCTCCAGCCACCTGAAAATGTTTAAAATTATTATAATGTTCCCTCCATTATATATTCATTCTAAGATTCCTGGTTGTTGGAAGTATGGTATCAGGATGAAATTCCTCATTTTGTTATTTCTTACTTTTAATTTCCAACCTTAGTGTTTTATTTATTTATTTATAAAAAAGGAAACACTGACAAAACCATAGGATAAGAGGGGTACAACCCCACACAATTCCTACCACCAGCACTCTGTATCCCCTCCCTTGATAGCTTTCCTATTCTTTAACCCTCTGGGAGTATGGACCCAAGGTCATTGTGGGTTGCAGAAGGTGGAAGGTCTGGATTCTGTAATTGCTTCCCCACTGAACATGGGCATTGACAGGTCGATCCATACTACCAGCCTTCCTCTCTCTTTCCCTAGTAGGTTGGGGGTTTGGGGAATCGGAGCTCCAGGACACATTGGTGGGGTCATCTGTCCAGGGAAGTCTGGTTGGCATCATGCTAGCATCTGAAACCTGGTGGCCGAAAAAAGAGTTAGCATATGAAGCCAAACAAGTTGTTGACTAATCATAAACCTAAAGGCTGGAGTAGTGCAGTTGAAGAGTTGGGGGCTACTCTCTTCCCAGATCCAGCTTTCCGGTCCTTTTTCCAGTCATGACATCATCTCCCCAGACAATAACTAGGATCCACCTGCATGTCAGATTTCAGGCTCAGGAGAAAAAAAACTAATATAGTCATAGGCCCTTTGGAATATAACTAAAATATGCCTACTATCTACAGAACGGAGATCACCCCAACCTTAGTGTTTTTATGCCAACTTTTCTTGGGGTTATTTCTTTATCTTTATCTCTTATTTATTCTGTTGACTTTTTATTGAAACTTATAAGAAAGTGTTCATGCTCTAGTATTTTCTTCTGTTTTGCACATTTATTCTTTATCTCTGTAAGTAAATACTTTTACATTTAATTTGTTTTATTTTAAAACAAATGGGAGGGAGATATAAAGAAAAAGGTACATATATAGAGAGACCAGATTTAATTGTTCAGCTTTGGTTTATGACAGTGCAAGGAATTGAGCCTGGGGCTTTGGATCTTCAGGCATGGACCTCTTTTCGTATAAATTTGCATTATACACTATCTTCTTCATCCCCTCTAGGAGTATACTAACTGTGTTTTTCTTAAGCAGACCTTCTGTTCATTTGTTCTGTCCTCTGCTGTTTTCTCTTGTGTATTGTGGCTATGTTTTCAATGGGTAGGTATGTCCTGTGACAGAAGAATGGGAGACTGTGTCCATTGTGACTCTGTGACTTGCACTTCTTGAGTATTGTTTCCATGGGGTGGGGGACTGACCTTTGTGCCCTGTTTTAGGAGAATCTGAGGTTTGATCTCCTTGTAGGATAGAACCCTTCCCATCTCCTTTTGGGGTGGGCATGGAATTAAGAGCTTAGCTTTATGGATTCCTGCTTCCTCCCCCATGCTTCTGAGAAGTCAGGTCTTCTGAGCTGCATGGAATGTCTCCATCTATTAGATATTGTGTGGGTGTCTTTCATCTGTAGTCACCCCCTCTTCTTTTCCTATCATTCCTAGGCTTATATCTTTAGTTAGAAACTCATTCATTTTATTAGAAAGGTCTCTATACAGAACAAAAAGTGCACTTGTTCAGTTCCCTAGGTTCACTGGGAATGGGATGTTCTCATTTACCAGTAACTTTCTTAGTTTTAAAATAGAAAGTCCTGGATATCAGGAAACCCCCAGACCTGGGAAAACTACCCTTCTTTAATTGCCATTTCAGAACCTCCTTGCTCTCTCACTTGCCTGGCCCCATGTGAGCTCCAAGTCCCCTGCACACTGATGGCAATCTGGTTCATGCAGGGAGTGAGTTCTTGCGACTTCAGAGTATGATGTGGACCAAATCACTTATGTTGCAGACACTCATGAGTGTCTGGAAAAGTCCCTGTATTTCTGGAAACCCCAAAGATAAACAACAGGCATGACTATCATTACTGAAATTGCTGGCTGCAGCAGACATGTGCAAGCCCCGTGGTTCCCGCCTCTACCACCTCTGTAATTAGACCGGAGCATTTAAAATTGTTCCAGTCCAAATAAGACCTGAAAGAGCAGTGAACAGACCTGACTGCTAGAGATGAACAACTGTCATGGAAGAGCCTGAAAGAGCTTACTCAAGGGGAAGGGCAGGGCTGGAGGTGAGGTGCTCACGTCTCTGCTGCTACAGGGCCTGTAGATGGAAGAGGAACCAGGAGGTCTGCTTTAATGTCACCCTTCGGGATTTCCCTGGACATGGTGGTACATGGAGGTGTCTTCTCCTTGATGCTTTTCCACATTTTAGTAGCATTTGTATGAACTCACAACAAAGAGGCATATAATTTTAGCTTTTAAATGATTTTAGGATGAGCTGAGCTTAGCAGCCATTCACACATTAGAATAAATGAATTTATACAAAGAGAGAGTGGAGAACCATACAAGAAGGGTGGTGGTGGGGGCAAAGTTTATAGCTGATGGGCCAGTGGGGACCACGCGCCATTCCAGTGTCCTTGATGGTGGATGCCCTTTACAGTAAATCCCAGCTCTACTCAATTTTCGGTGATGTTACTTGGCCTCCCTGAGCCTGTTTCTTTATCTTCAGAATGGGTATAATTATAGCACTGATTTCATTGGGCTGTTGTGAGGATGAGAAAGGCAAATAAAGACCACATGCTTAGCATAGTCTGATAATAAGGAGCATAATCAGTGGGAAATGACAGATATTATCACACTTATTATAACTACCAGGCTTGTTTGGCCCTTCTTCAAGGGTTCCACCTGACTGCTGGTGGAAACTGCTCCACACTGCTGGAAACTGTCACCAACTGGTATGGGAGGCACCGGGAAGAGCAGACCCTTAGCCAACCTTCAGCTAAGAGAGCCCACAGTGGAGTGAAATTCAGCTAAGCAGTCTGCCCATTTAGACAGACGTGGTGTCCAGGCACTGCTGCCATCCTGAATGCACAGCAAGTTGGGGGCTGCTCAGCAGGTCCTAGGGTATGTGTGTCCAAGGGTGGAGTCCAGTCACACACCTGAAAGCATCTCCACCTGTCTCCACTGTCCAAGGTAATGCTCTGGTTTTGTAAGAGTCACAACTGCTAGAAGAGAACCTGCCAAGCTTTGTAGGTCTTGACTGTGGAGGGGACCCAGCAAGGATGTCATAGCAGGTTTGCCATGCCCAGGGGTCATGGAAACTGCTGACCAAGAATATTCATTCTTTCCTTCACATTTGGTCCAGGGGTTTATGAGTAAATGGACTCTTCTCTGTCAGGATCCTCCAGAGAAAGCACACAGTGATACCCACTGTGTGCCCTCATCTGTCCATCATATATGCTGTTGGACCTCTGGTTCTGGAGGGACCCAAGGGGCTTACATACTTGTGGGGGAGGGACTGAGGTATGAGGCTATCCAACCGATGAGTCTTAACTTTTGTTGATATGAGGGAGGGAAGTAATGGTGAAGTGAATGAATGAATGAATGAATGAATGAACGAACCAAAACATTAGATATTGTTGGACTTAAGTGAAGATTTAGTGGAAACCCTTGGTACTAAGGGAACAGAACTTGATTCCTAGATTTTCCAAGCTGAATTTGTTTTCCCCTCTTCTGTCTCATGCATTACCCTCAGCCCTATCAACACACTTCTACTTCCTTTCTGAAAACATTATTTATTAAGATGAGAAAGGGGGGGGTTCAATGTTGTCTTTTTTGTTTTTGTTTTTTGGTCTTATGGTGGTATTGACATTGAAACTGGGACCTCCAGAGTCCCAGGCATGAAAAGTCTGGTATACTCTAAGCTGCACTATCTCCTCAGCCAAGACACCTACTGCTTTTTCATAAAAGGTCAGATTCAGATTGGGCTGTTTTAAGGGCACAGAGAAGGGGAGATAGTTGTGTAAATAAAATCTGAGCTCCTCTGCAGTGATGGTGTTTCTGGGATGTTCAGATAAAAGAAGGGGTAATCAAGCATTTATCCACTTGTGTCTCAGTCACAAATATCTGGAAAAGATATTCTGAGGCATGATCAGAGTTTCTTCTGCATGTTATTTACAAAGTCTTGCAGCAGATAGAGCACTGGACGTATAAGCATGAGGTCCTGAGTTCAGTCTCCAGTACTGCATATGATAGAGTAACACTCTCACTTCTTTACATAAGTAAGTAAATTGAATCTTTTAAGAAAAATTTATATATTTCTTTTTTCTATATTCTGTATTTCCTTCCTACTTAGAGCTACAGGTGTGATGCCTGGAGCTACAACCAGTATCAAGCAGTAATGAGGTGATAACCATAGGGATGGTGGGAGAGAATAAAATAGTCAGAGAGGGACAAGTGTAAGGTGGCTGGAGGGAGGCGGGGAGCAAGCTACACAAAGAGAGGAGGAGCAGAGATGATCCCACTGGAGTCACCACCACTGTATCTGAGTGTTGACTGTCTTGGGAAGCCCCTGTTCAGGTACCACTGCCCTGAGTCCTCTGTCAACTGAGAAGGATCATGGTCAGGTCAGAAAGCTGTCCCTGCCCTAGAGAGATCCTGGGGGGCTCACACCATGTGCTATCTGGCCAGAGACGCTCTGACTTGTGTCTGCTTTGGAACATAGACTGGAATAAGCAGTCGGAAGGAGGGATTCCTCCTAGTGGGTGTATTTATTCGGGGCCTCTCCCTGGAAGATTTGGCATGGGGTATGTTTTCCTAAAGATAAAAAATAAACACAGTGAATGAATCCAGCAGGAAGTGGTGCAGGGCAGACTCACAGGCGGCCAGGCCCACAAGTGAGTGTGTGCACATGTGCATGCATTCGCATGAGTGGGTAGGAGGGTGGCTGAACGGGGGGCTGGGGGTAGGGGCAGTGGACTGGAATCCTCATCATGGTCACTGTGCAACTCTTTGGGATTCGCATAGCACGTTTCAAAACCACTGCTTGCCACACAGCTCTCACACGGAAGGTACACTACTCACTATTTCTAGTGTCATCACAGCGTCCTGCAACCAGCATCACAGCTATGTCCAGAACATTTTCATCACCCCCAAGGGAAACTTTGTACTCATTATTAGTCATTCTCCATTCCTTTCCAGCCCACCCTCCATGCCTGGCAACCACTCCCCTACTGTCTGTGCCTATGAATTTCATATGGTGGACAGCTCTGACAAGTGGGCTGGACCAGAGGTGGTCTCTTGTGACTGGTGTCTTGCCTTCAGCATAATCTTTTTAAGATTCATCTGTGTTGTAGCCTGTTCTATCCTCATTTTTATAATCACTGGGTAATGCTTACTGTATGGCTAGACTGCATTGTGTTTACTGATTCATCAGCTGCTGAGCATTTGGGCTACTTGCACTCTGGTGCAATTATGAATAGTACTGGTATGGAGGGCTGCTGAAATAGATCATTTGGATAATGCATTGCTTTGCCATGTGTGTGAGGTTTGAGTCTGGTCCCCACCACATTGAAAGAAGCTCACTGCTGTGGTCTCTTTCACTCTTTTTGCCTTTCAATCCTTTTAATAATAATAACAACAACAACAATCCTGCATCTAGAGGGTGGTATACTTGGTTAAGTGCACACATTATCATGTACACAAACGGCGAGATCAGACCTCTCAGATGCTGCTGATAAGGATACCAAATGGCACACTCACCTTAAAAAAAAAAAAAAGGAATGAAACATAAAGTTATTATCTGACCCAGCAACTCCACTCCTAAGTATATACCCAAAGGTGTGTGAAATCCATCCACACAAAAATATGTACATGAATATCTGAAACAGTATTTTCCCCCTTTGTTTGATAGGACAGAGAGGTTTGAACATCTGCTGTCCACTTGCAGGGGTCTGCTTCACAAGAGGAGAAACGAGCATCTCTTTGTTTTTCTCCCTCTCTATCTCCCTTCCCCCCTTTCAGTTTCTCTCTGTCCTATCAAACAAAGGGGGAAAATACTGTTTCAGATATTCATGTACATATTTTTGTGTGGATGGATTTCACACACCTTTGGGTATATACTTAGGAGTGGAGTTGCTGGGTCAGATAATAACTTTATGTTTCATTCCTTTTTTTTTTTTTTTTAAGGTGAGTGTGCCATTTGGTATCCTTATCAGCAGCATCTGAGAGGTCTGATCTCGCCGTATGCTTGACAATACTTGATCTAGTTTTTGTCTCGGGTTCTGGCCATTGTATTGAGTGTGAAAGGCTCCTCAGTGTGTCTGCAGCTCTCACTCCTCATGACTCATGATGCTGAATCTCTTTTTAATTGCTGGTGCTCACTTGCACAACCCATTTGGAGAAGTGTGGATTCAGATCCTCTGTCACTGTTTTGATGGAATTATTTACCTTTTCTATATGCAACATGCTTTTGTGACCTCATGATTACGGTCTTGTGTTATCACTACTGCTAGGTAGTTTTTCTTTGGTACCACCTGTCATATAAACCAGGAAACTGAAACCTGTGAAGTCTCACTGGGAAGGTTGCATAATTAGCAGATCCTGCTACACAAGGGAAATATGGAACCTTGGCCTAAAGTTCATGAAGAAAATGAAGATTGCTGTGAAAGAGTGTTAAGTTCATCTATGAGCCAGAACAGCTCTTTCAGCCATCAGATCCCTTTGTCTAGCTGACTGTAAAGATAATAGCTGACATTGTTCAGTGGTTATTTTGTGCCAGTGTCTAAGGTAGGTGCCACAGAACACATAGAAATTTGACAATCACCCCACTGGGTAGCTACTATTATTTCCATTTTATGGATGAGAAACACTCTACTAGGGACCTCTCTACCCTATGGTCTCAGCTGACACCATAGGATTTGACTGATGTTTCACCTGTAGGACAGAAGGCCCAAGTTCTCAGGGTCATGTGGCTTTGGTCCAGTTCTAGCCACTGTCATGGCTGCCTCTCTGTTCCCCTCCCCCACCACCATAGACTGCAATAGTTCTGTGGGGTTTTGGCTTCTATCTGCACTATGTACATTTCCATGGTCCCCTCCTACTACAGCCTGGGTGCCCCCTGTCCCCTCAGATGAGGTTCTTGCTTCTTGCCCTGTGTTTGACCTACACATGGAGGGATGGGTGTCTAGGTCTGCCTACCCTTCATACTCAGTGTTCTGAGGTCCCATCCCCAGCACCACCATAATACAGAGCTGATCAGTGCTTTGGCCTTTCTCTCTCTCCTCTTTCTCTTTCATTAAAATGTAAACAAATAAAATATTTATATTTAAAAATCCAGTTTATTGACTGTACTCTTCCTTGATAGACCTGATGATCACAGCAAGTCCATCCATGTGGATATATCTGGATCCACCAGATCCTATCAATGATCCTCTCACTAGATGCTTTTACTAGTCCCACTTTGCAGAAAGGAAAACTGAGGCTAACGAGTGATTAAACTGAGATGATTTGGGTAAAGGTGAAAGTATGTGTCAACTATGATGCTAAGTCTAAGACTATTCTAGGGTAGCAAGTCAGGTGCTCAAAAGTCTCTTTGACTTCCCATGCTGTTAAGAGCTTCTCAACTACCTTTTTTAAAAAAATTTTTTATTTATAAAATGGAAACATTGACAAGACCATAGGATAAGAGGTATACAATTCCCACCACCAGGACTTCGTATCCCATCACCTCCCCTGATAGCTTTCCTATTCTTTAGCCCTCTGGGAGTATGAACCAGGGTCATTATGGGGTGCAGAAGGTAGAAGGTCTGGCTTCGGTAATTGCTTCCCCTCTAAACGTGGGAGTTGACAAGTTGATACATACTCCCATCCTTTCTCTCTCTTTCTCTAGTGGGGCAGAGCTCTGGGGAAGAGGGGCTCAAGGACACATTGGTGGGGTCATCTGCTCACGAAGTCCATTGGCATCATGGTAGCATCTGGAACCTTGTAGCTGAAAAAAGAATTAATATATAAAGCCATACAAATTGTTGACTAATCATGAACCTAAAGGCTGGAATATTTCAGATGAAGATTTGGGACATAGCTAGGAGTAGGTCTATTTTAGGTATGTTCCAAAGGACCCATGACTTTATTAGCTCAACTAGCTTTCAACCTGATTAGCTTGATGGGCTCTGGCTTCATGCAGACAGTCTTGGTTTCAAATCCCAGTTCCTGGCAATTTGCTTAATGAAAAGTTAAACTAAATAAATTAAGACATATTTGGTCCATGTAAAAAGAATAAAGAAATAACTAATTCATCAAAAAAAGCTTATTGTGTTCCAGGAAATGGACAAAGCACTTTTCACATTCATTCATTTAATTTTCCCAACAATCCTTTGAGCTAGGTACTATTTTTAGTCTAATTTCATAGTTGTGAAAACCAAGGCACAGATAGGTTAAGCAACTTGCCTAAAATCACTCAGCTCTCAACTACTGAGATTAACAACACAAGTAGTTTGGCTGCAGAGCCTGTCCTCTCAGTCACCAAGGCTTAAAATCATGCATCAACTTGAGAAACTTCACAACTTCAATTTTAAAAATGGGTCATTGGAGTCAGTAAGACAGTTTATGGGGCTAATATGCCTGCTTTGTCATGTGCAGGACCCCTTGCATCGCACTGGAGGAAGTTTCTGTGCTGTGGTAGTTTTCGCTCCATTTGTCTCTATCTTCCTATCTTAAAAAGTTGAAATAGACCTACTAGCTATTTCCAAAATAGAGACCCCAAATCTTCATCTGAAATATTCCAGCCTTTTGGTTCATGATTAGTCAACAATTTGTATGGCTTTATATGTTAACTCTTTTTTCAGCTACAAGGTTCCAGATTCTACCATGATGCCAACTGGACTTCCCTGGGCAGATGACCCCACCAATGTGTCCTTGAGCCCCTCTTCCCCAGAGCTCTGCCCTACTAGAGAAAGAGAGAGACAGGCTGGGAGTATGGATTTACATGTCAACACCCACGTTTAGAGGGGAAGCAATTACAGAAGCCAGACCTTCCACCTTCTGCACCCCATAATGACCGTGGTTCATACTCCCAGAGGGCTAAAGAATGGGAAAGCTATCAGGGGAGGTGATGGGATATGGAGTCCTGGTGGTGGGAATTGTATTCCTCTTGTCCTATGGTCTTATCAGTGTTTCCATTTTATAAATAAAAATTTAAAAAAATGTAAAAAGTTGGTTTGTTGAGGAAGCTCTGGTGATGAGCAAAAACAAAACAAAGAGGGTCACAAATCAGCACAGATACCCCTGTTCAATTTTAATGTGTATAGAAGAATCCTTTTGTGGGCTGGTGCTGTGCTTAATGCTAAGGCTGAACTTGAACTTGGAATATATAACATATTAGCTGAATCAAGCTCCCTGAAGCAAAAGTTGTACACACTTCTAGACACTTCCATGCACACCATGAAGCCTGAAAACCTTGCTCGACAAGCTATTGGTATGTCCTGGGCTTGGGAAGCTGAACAGAAGCCCTCTCCATGAACTCCTTTAGACTCATTTATTTGGCACTTGAGAAATGAAAGGAAATGAAGACCAAACAGAGAAATTACTGAGAAGGAACTGCTATAAAGGAGAATAAAGGGAGCTGTGATGTGTCCTCTTGCTTCATAGAGACCAACTCAGGAAAAATAAAAATCTTATGGATGGCATTTTTTCCCTATTTAATGATGAAAGCTGTTACAGTGTGTCCCATAGAATATATATATATAAGCTTACAATTTATACTACATACCGTTTTGAATAACAGCACAGTCAAGATTGCAGAGTCAGATTGCCTGGACTCAAATTCTGTCTCCAAATAGGCTGTAAATCATCAGGCAAGTGACTTCACCTCTCACCTCTCGGTGTCTCAGTTTCTCTTCTGTAGCTACCTGCTGGGGTGGTTGTGAGGGTTGCATGCCAAGACACTGGGACAGTGTTTGGGACAACATGAACCCTTAAAGTATAAAACATTAACTCTTATTAAATGCATTATTACATGACAGCTATTCATGAAAACATATTCATTATTCTTTTGACAATCAAAAATATTAATTTTAGGGAAAACTTTAGAAGTGTAGCAAAGAAAAGATTTTTGGTTGTGCAGCCTGAGATTGATTTAGTGAAGTGAGATGGGTGGGTCCTGATTATTAGAGGCCAGAGTTTCCTAATCTTGGCATGATCTATGGATGTTTGAGGTTGAATGTTCATCTGATCTGGGGGCTGTCATCTGCACTGAAGGGTTAGCACTGTCCCTGGCCTCTCCTCACTATGTCCCTTCTCACCCACTTGTTCAGTTGTCTTCAGACATTGCTAAAAGCTCCCCCTGAGAGCAAAATCAGTCATGGTTTGAGAACCACTGCTTCAGAAGAAACGATGAGAACAAAGTGATGAACATCACATTTTACCATATTTTCTGTTTCTAGGAAAATCTTGAGAAACACTAGAATAGGCAGATTTTTTTAAAAATCACATGCTAAAGTGACAAATTATATCTCAGTTTAGTAGAGGTGATCATATTTTGAACCAAGAGTTCAGCATTTTTGTCCTGGGTTGTCATCACCATGTGTGATGACATGCTTCTCCCTGAATTCTTCCTTCCTTCCTTCCTTCCTTCCTTCCTTCCTTCCTTCCTTCCTTCCTTCCTTCCTTCTTTCCTTCCTTCCTTCCTTCCTATCTCTCTCTCTCTCTCCCTTTCTCTCTCTCTCTCTCCCTTTCTCTGTCTCTCTCTCTCTTTCTTTCTTTCTCTTCTTTTTTTGCCTCCAGGGATATCACTGGGGCTCAATGCTATGAGTCTACTGCTCCTAGAAGACTCTCTCCCCTGCCCCCCCCCACACTTATTGGATAAAACAGAGAGAAATTGAGAGAGGAGGGAGAGATAGAAAGAGGGAGAGAAAGACACCTGTAGACCTTCTTCATCACTTGTGAAGTGACCCTTCGTGCAGGAGGGGAGCCAAGGACTCGAGTTAGAACCAGAATCCTTGTATGGGTCCTTGAGCTTCATACTATGTGCTCTTAACCTGGTGCGCCACCACTCCGCACCCCCTGCCCACTGTCTATGTCATAATCTACCGCATGAAGACAATAGCACACATCATATATATTTTTGAGGCCTCAAAGCCATGGAAGCCAGGCAGTGGAGCACCTGGTTAAGTCCTCACATTACAGTGCATAAGGACCCCATATCAAGCCCCCTGGTCTCTGTCTGCAGGGGGAAATCTTCACAAGCATGGCTGCAAGTGTCTTTCTGTTTCACTTCATTTCTATCTCCCTGTCCCCTCTCAATTTTTCACTGTCCCTATCCAATTATAAAAAAATAAAAGAATTTAAAGCCATCAACTGAGAAAACGTTCTCCAAAATTCAGCCACTCATTTTCATGATGTCCATCTATACTAATAAGATAGCTGTATAATAATTTTACCTTTAAAATAATTCTACCCTCATATCTTTTCTTTTCATGTAAATGCCAAATTTAACCTCAACTTAAGAAAATATCTCTAAGATATGTTTGACATGCTTGTTATACAGTTTTTCTAATGCATTTAAAAGTAAACACATACAAAATATAGCCTACGTCTAACTTAAAACCATTATGTATACCACCAGAGGGATTCAATGCTCAGTGCAGTCTTTAGGGAGCATCAAAATAAACTCACACAGATGTAAATCCTTCTCAATATAAGAATGTTATTTTGAATGCATGGTAGAACTTCATGAGTTTATACCAACACTTGATAACAGAATAAATAGAATTGGGAAGGTCCTAAATGAGAGTGCCTGTTCCGTATCATGTTTTGAGACTTTTTCTAGTTTCCCAGAGATGAGGAATATAATGAAATCAGACAGCATTGGGAATACACTTCACCTTATCATCCCACACCTTTCCTTGAAGCCCCTTGGCAGCCATTTTTGGACTGTATCCCTTGCTGCATCCCCTGCTGCATCCCAAACATGTGAACTTTACTGGGTCAGTCAGAAAGGCTCTACCTAGTGTGATCATCTTCTGGCTGTATCTTCCCTTGAGTCTTTGAGTGGAGATCCATATATGCATCCTCACCAGGGCTTGCTCAGACTGATGGGATTCCAACCTGATTGAGAGTTGGAATTACCAAGGAACACAGGCTAGATCCCTGAGGGTTTCATTCATTGGCCTGAGGTGTGACTGAACAGCTGAATTACCTGGAAGTTCCCCCAGGAGATACTCAGGTGGGGCCAACACAGGTCCAACTCCCTCTTAGGCTCTGTTCCATAGATCTCCCTTCACCTGAGTCATTTGCAGATGAGAGAGACTCCCCACAGAGATAATTCTCAAGGCTTCACTCTCCATCAGTAAATTCAGCTGGGCAAGGGTGTTGGGGAACCATCTTGTATCTGCCTTGCCTGGTGGCCAGGTAAGCATTAGGTTATTTGCTTGTAAGTCAAATTATAAGAGGAGAGATAGCAACTGCTAATATTTATTTAGTGCTGACAGTAGGGGTGGGATTAGACTGAGAGTCACCCCCAAATTCTGTCATCTGTTAAATTGTATTTTAATGTGATATTTTTTTAAAATGGAAAGTATTATAAAAATACCCACCATGACCCTGAATCAAAACTTTAAATAAAAATAGGATGGGTGCTGTACTGAGCCGCCATGGGTCCCAAAGCACTGGGAACATTAGTAACAAGGAGAAACACATGCTGATCCTGGTTGAGCTGGGCCATGCCAATCCTAAATTAAACTTTGTGTTTGAACTCAGTGCCTCCCTGGGCTCGCCCCTCATTCCAGAAATGGTGAGTGTGGGCAGCCAGGTGGTCTGTCTCATGTCAGTTAGTCTCCTGTGTGCCTGGACAATTCTAATAAGCTACTCTTTCTCTCCCTGCCCTTCCTAGAATCTAAGGTCTGTTCTCTAACTATAGAGGACTATAGAGATTTTTTAAAATGCAAACTCAGTTTCCTTACTGGAATTCAGACTCCTCTAATGGCATCTTCACACTCAGAACTACCACCAGTCTCATTGCCTCCACAAATGAATGAGCCATTTTTCCAGCTTCTTCCACCACTCTGCTCCTTCTCCTGCTTTCAGCACAGGGATCACTTAGCTTGAACACCCTGAAACCTTTGCCTGGTTCAGGACAGTTTTATGAGCTTTGACCTCTGCTGGAACATTCTTCTTGGAGTGTTTACACAGCTCATTGTTTCTCACACCATTCAGGGCTCAACTTCAGTGTCACCTCTTCAGAGAGCCCTTCCTTGACCACCTATGGAAGTCCCTTTTGGGCATATTCCTCTCAACTTGTTTTCTTCTCAGTGTTATCACAACCTGGTTTTTATTTGTTAATATGTTTCTTATGAGTTCAGGTTTTCTGTCCAGAAGGGAAAATCCATGTGGGTAGATACTTACTTGGTCTGTTCCCCACTGTATCTCTTGTGGCCAGGCCAAGCTCTCTGAGCATTTTCAGGATGAATGAACGAAATCCATTTCTCAGACAAAGAAACTGATGCCTGGCTCACTCTAAAGCTCTAAATGAGTGTGTGTTGAACCCTAGCCCTACTCCCAGTGGGTCACAGGGATTTTTCTCTCTGAAGATTCCTGTGCCCCATTATTTCAGCTCCTGCACCCTCAAGTCTGGCTCTGATTACTGCCTGCTGCCACCCACCCGCAGACTAACAAACGTGGACCAGCTGTGCCTCAGGAAATCGCCTCCAACTCAACCCTGATGCTGCAGGGATGTCTTTAGTTAATGTAAATAGGATTTTAACATTCATTTTCCCCCCTCTTTGTGCAAAATACCTATCATTAATTTTGACTTGTGAGATCAAACAGTTAACAACGTGTTGATCCTAGCTTACTTTCAAGTGATGTATTGTATCATTTCAGAGAGTTATGGAGGGGCTGATACTTTCTTTGACAAACACACTGAGTCCATGAGAGGGGGGTCTCCTCAGCATCCCGGGAAAGGAAGCAATTAACGACTCCATTTTGGGGATCCAAATACAGTTGCGTCATTCCTCCATGTTTTACCAAACACTGGTTTTTTTCTTCAGCATTCTGGGATTTTTTTCCCCCTTACCCCAAAGAAACGAGTTTCTCTAATCCATCACTTTTAGCAGCATCAGGGGCAGAGTGAAAAATAAAAAGGCCTCATTGAGTGCCCTTGGAACTTTTCCCCTCTCCATGCTGACATGGCCCTGAAGGTTTGTTTTGTGAATGGACTTTGCTTTCTTCCTTTTGGGGTCCCTTCTGTCTTCATGGCTTTTCAGCACCCCCCCAATATCAATGTCTCTAAGACAACAACACATACTTAAATACCTCTGGCTCCAAATGAGTATATAAGTCAATGATATAGACTCAATATAAAACACCAGAAAGTAAGACTGTGGCAGCTCCAAAACTGTGCCCCTCCAAAAAGGGCTGCCATTGCTCAGAGTCACAAATAGCCATTTTGCCAGACAATGGTGCACTCGGTTAAACACATGTGTTACCATGAGCAAGGATCTAGGTTCAAGACCCTGGTTCCCACCTGCAGGGGGAAAGAAAGAAAGAAAGAAAGAAAGGTGAAGCAGTGTCAATATTTCTCTGTCTCTCTTAATCCCCCTCTCAATTCCTCTCTGCTCTCTCAAATGAAATACGTAAAGTTTAAAAAAATTTAAAAAATCAAATAGCTATTTGAGAGGACTCTTTCACAAGAATCTGGAGATATAATGATAGTGTGTGTGTGAGAGAGAGAGAGAAAGAGAGAGTGAGAGAGAGAGAGAGAGACAGAGAGGAGAGGGAGAGGGAGACAGAGATATAGAGAGAGACAGAGAAAGAATTTTAAAAAGCTATACATAGGGGGCCGGGCGGTAGCACAGTGGGTTAAGCACACGTGGCACAAAGCTCAAAGACCATTGTAAGGATCCCTGTTCGAGCCCCCTGGCACTCCACCTGCAGGGGGTCTCTTCACAAGTGGTGAAGCAGGTCTGCAGGTGTCTATCTTTCTCTCCCCCTCTGTCTACCTCTCCTCTCTCCATCTCTCTCTGCCCTATCCAACAACAATTACAGCAATAACAACAATAATAGTAACAACAACAAGAGCAACAAAAGGGAAAAAATGGCCTCCAGGAGCAGTGGATTCATAGTGCAGGCACTGAGCCTCAGCAATAACCCCAGAGGCAAATGACAACAACAACAAAAAAAAAAAAAGTGCCAAAATCCCCTCTAGATAAAATTCAGTGTGTGAAGGAATAAGAAAACCCCCCAAAGAAATAAAGTGCATCTTCTGGGAAGCTTAATTTTATTAGAAGTTGATTTGTGCATGGGGAGGTGTGGGGAATAGAATTTCACAAATAAGTAAAATAATTTTATATTGAAACAAATATTTCACAAATCAGAATGTGAAAAACAAATCAACATCAAAAGCAGACTGTCAATGAAATGTTTCTTTTGCATCAGGTGGATTTGGAAAGCCTGTCCTAACACCCTCCACCCACACCATGGCAGTTTTATGCCTCTCGTCTTTTATCACCAGGTGTGCTTTGATGGAAGAGTTGAGACACCAGAAAGATTTGGTTTTCTCATCTGTATAATGAGTATAGCAATCACACTCACCTTACTGGGTTGTTTTGAGCAATCAGGGAGGTGATGCCCATAAAGTTTCTGGTCTCCTCCGCCTGACACCCTTTCTTTTAGTTTTCTTCCCTGCAGGTGTGTCGAAGCTTGGCCTCTTTACTCTCTCCATGCTACCTTGCAACACACAAGAAAGTTGGAGGTGGCAGTCAAAGCTTATCTGGATTGTACTTTCTGTCTCCATGAGAAAGTGAGTGTTATGTTATGTTATGTTATGTTATGTTATGTTATGTTATGTTATGTTATGTTATGTATGCTATGTTATATAAGAGAAAATTTACTGCCATCAGGGTTATCACTGGGGCTTAGTGCCTACATGATAAGTCAATGAATCCACTGCCTCTGGTAGTATTTTTTTTAATAGAGACAGAGAGAAATTGTGAGGAAAGGGGGAAATGGAGACTGAGAGAGAGGGAGGAAGAAAGACATCTGAAGTACTGCTTCACAACAGATGCAGGTAGGGATAGGGGTTTGAATCTGGGCCCTTGTACATAGTAATGTGTGCACTCTGCTAGATTTGCCATCACTCAGCACCCAAGGTGAGAACTTTAAAATGCTGCAGAAAAGGTGGGTGAAATAGCTCACAGTGCTGCTTTGCTGTGTGTGATAGAGGCTTGAGTCCAATCCCCACTAAGTTGAAGGAAGCTTCAGAGCTGTGTTCTCTCTCTCTCTCTCTCTCTCTCTCTCTCTCTATCCCTATATGTCTTTATCTAAAAGAAAAAAAGAAAGAAAGGAATAAAAAACTGCCTCGGAAAAGCAGGAACATGACTTTGGTCTCCCATCTGTGTGGCTGATTTCTTGTATTCTTGAGCATTTTTTCCTACCCCTTTCTCGCAATTCTCACTTCTGAGCTGGAGAGCTCTGTATTGGACACAGTTTTCCTGGGTTCCTTCCAGTGCTAGGTGTATTGCTGACACACAGTAGGAGCTCACGGAAATATGATAGAAATAAGAGCTTGCCAAATGAATTTCCCAAACAGGCCATCTGCTTTAGTGAATATCATTTCTGGCAGAATTTTGATGAGATTCAAGTATGTTGAGTGATTTATGGAGCCATTAAACATACACTAAATCAATCTTGCTCTCACTCTCTCTCTCTTTTTCATGGTGGGGGTAGAGAAGTGACATCCTTAAGGGAAAAATAAAGTTTCTGAGCTAAATATATGCAACTCAGGGCCTGACATTGCACAGAAAATGCCCACTGCAGTAATCTGAGCCCAGCCAGTCAATTTGAGTATGATAGTTTTAATGTTCCCCAAATCTTGCAAAATGTGTATCCAATTAACCACTACTGAAGGGCCTTATTTATAAAATAATACTTTTGTGGTCAGGTTGCACTTTTTCCATTCATTTCTGGTGCACGGGGCTCAAGTTGCAGATTCTGCCTGTGATTAATAGAGACAAACATGGGCTTTCTCCTGGCATCCGTGCTTTTGGGTGGAGGTTCGGCTGGAGCAGATTTCCATGTGGAACTCAAACCGAGACTTCTCTTTACATTTCAGCCTTTTCTGAGGATCACAGGATAAGGGAGGGTTGTGAGAAGTGCTGGAGGAAGGGAGGGACTCCAGCAGACCATGGAGTGATAGGAGGGAATCAGAATGTCGTTTTTCTTGGACAGCAGTGGGTACAAGTGCCCTGTGACTGGAGCACGTCCTCTTGGCTAATTGGAGGGGGAAGTCTGCAGAATTTTTGTGGTATGTGAGAAAGAGCTCCCTGGCCTACTCAAGGGTTTGGCTTCCTTTTTGAATGCCAACTTTGTTCCTAGTGGTGCTGTACACTGAGTTAACTCAAATGGAAGCAGGGCTAAGTGAATAGGAAATTGGAATCTGCAGCTGGTAAGAAAGTCAAGGAGATTTTGGTGCAAGAGCTGACCAACTTCTCCAAAAGGACAATAAGTGCCTTCTGCAGTGAGTGCCAGCTCGCCCACTGTGAATCTACTCCGTGCTGCTGTTGTAGTCATGGGCAACATGTGAATAAAATGGCATACCTGTTCCAGTAAAACTTTATTTATAAAAACAGATAGTATGTGAGACTTAACCCATAGGACTCTAGTTTCCTAATCAGAGGGTAACACAGTGGAAACCGAGACTTCCTAAATCAATGAAAGTTGACCACTTTACCCAAGGACTACATGAATTCTCTGTCCATGGTTAAGTGTGAATTTCAATTCACTGTGTTTGACATTCTAGGAACATAAATCAAACTGAAGTTAATTTCTCTTTGAAGACATTATTCCACGTGGAAGAAGACTAATTTTGAGACCTGGTTCTTCCTTGCCCTAAGTATTGCTCAGAGGGCCCAGGAAGCTTCAGGTCTCTGTTCTGGACTGTTCCCACAGTCCCTGTGCATTTTCCCAGCCTACCTTCTACCTTTCTGTCCTCATTCTCCATTAAGATGGGAAGTTATCCACACTTTCCAGGGAGGACTGGCAGGTGGGGGGCACTTAAATCACATGAGCCCTTAAAAGCAAATAACTTTCTTTGGCTGGAGTCAAACATATAGTAGAAAGGAACACACAATTTGAAGCAAGACTGTGCCTTGACCCACTGTTGGAGGGACCACATGGAAAGCATGACAAGAAATTTTAGTAGCTTAGAAGAGCAAAAACCAACCCCAGCTGATAGTTTGCAGGGAATAAGATCTCAGTCTTATGGCCAAAGAAATTGAATCTGACCAGAGACCAGGAAGTAGATTCTCCTCTAGAGACTCCAGTAAGGAACACAACCCTGTCCACACCTTAATCTTGGTCTTGTGAAATGGAGCACAGGACCTAGAGCCCAATCAGAGCTCTGTCTCACAGCAGGGGCAGCAGGGTTTCAATAAGGGGTTATTGTTTTAGCTGTAAAGTTGGCAGTAATTTGTTTTAGTAGCAAAAGGAAACTAGCAACATTTCATCTTCCTGAGTCCTGGGTGGCCTAGGGAAAGTAGCAGGTATGATCATAGCCATTGTGACCAGGGACAGACACATACAATATTTTATCTTTAATGATTTTATTTGTAGACTAAAATGACCATTTTCTTGAATTCGTGTGTGTGTGTGTGTGTGTGTGTGTGTGTGTGTGTGTGTGTGTTCTGCTTCCACTTTGGAAAAAGGTCATGTTCAAACTTACAGTAAGATAATCAACCAAGGGTCAATCAGAATGATGTCTGACTATAGCAGGCTAAGACAAATAGAAATGAAAAATTGAGACATACTTTCCCATTTTTATTTGGTTTGTAAAGGCACAGGTGTAAAAGCTGATCAGTTTTTACTTCTGCTTCAGATGAAGGAGTGTTGTACACTCAAAATTAATATGTAATGCATGGGGTGAGATACAGTCTTTTGGTGGTGGGAATGGTGTTTATGTACACTCTTATTAATTTGTAGTCATATAAATCACTATTTAATTAATATGAGAGGGGAAAATTGATAGTATGTCTCAAACTTTTTAGAGTACACTGAGTCTTTTTAATACATAGACTGAGTCTTTGCTATGTTGACTTTCTCAAAAGCCTAGACCAAGGAGAACAGAAGCAACTGGTGATACAGCTATATACAAAAAATGTCAAAGGACATAAATTACGGTCATGTTGGGTATTATATAGCAAATCCTAACAAAGGGATTTTTCAAAGTTAACCCAATTACCAAATAATGTGATTATAACAATAACTATCTATTGTCTTCTTGAACCCTAAGACAGCAGGAACCTCACATTTCCACTATAAAGCCTATATTTCCCCCAGTCCAAGAACCTTAGGGTAGGGTGCACTTTCCTGCATGCTTCTCTCAATTCAAATAATATCGCATTCCAAATAATACTGCATTTGCCAATACCAACCTAATCAATGCAATGAGTACCACCTCAGCATGTTTCACTTCAGACTGTCTCCAGAGACTGCAGATGTGGAATGTCAACCCTTCAGCTTCATTACCTGGGTGAGAGCTTTCCTTTCATAGTATTCTCTAATTCCATTCTAGGTGGTTCATTTCCTAACAAAGTCCCAAAACCTAGATATAGAATAGGTCCCGTGAGATACAGCATATATTTACATGTATCCATAAACTAGAGCAAAATATATACCTGAAAGCAAAAGTACACAATAGTCTGCAGTGAGTACCCCCCAAAACTTCATCTGCACTATTCCAGCCTTTAGGTCCATGATTGTTCAACAATTTGTTTGGCTTTGTATGTTAACTCTCTTTTCAGCCACCAGGTTCCAGATGCCAGCATGATGCTGACCAGACATAACTGGACAGATGACCCCACCAATGTGTACTGGAGTTTGCCGGGCTAGCTTCGCGGGTGGGAGACAGATGACCAGGGACTTATGGCTGAGCTGGGAAGCAGTGCAATGTTTACTGAGAAAAGAATCTGCATTTATAGTTTCCAGGAAGGAATTGGTAGGGTGGAAAACGGGGTGTGACTAGGAGAGGGGGCGGAGTGAAAAGTGATTGTAAACCAGTGGGAATTAAACCAATGCCCTGCAGAGAGGGCGGGTCTCAGACAAAACAATGATTAAATAGACCAACATGTCCCCCTTTCCTTTTAACTAATGGCCATAGTATCAGGAGGGTGGGGTGAACAGAAAACTATATCGTGCAGGCATTTTCAAAAGAACTGGCATAAGACATGGAGGAACAAGTACGAGAACAGCAAGAATCACTGTGATGCCAAGGGGAGGCCTGAGGGGGCGTTTCCTGCCTCAAAGGGCAGGGCCTATCAGGCGAAAGGGCATTTCCTGCCTCTGCGGGCATTTCATGCCTCAAAGGGTGTTTCCTGCCTCTGGGGGTAGGACCTAGTAAGGAGGGGGGGTTCCTGTCTCTGGGGGCAGGACCTGCAAGTGAGGGGGTGTGGCCTATAGAGTCCCAAGGCAGCTGGCTGCAAAGTCCTTGGACTGCTGCTGTCAGTCTTTGAGAAACCCAGCAGCATAACGGGAAGCCATTGTAAATTTGTGTAAAGTGTCCAAGAGGTGTACCAGTAAGTCCAATAGAAGTGTCAATCCAAAGCAGATGACCACGGAAGAAATGTCAGGGGATGAAACATTGCACGTCTGTCTCGATGGGGAATGTCAACCACTGTAATTCCACTTTTCTGTAGAGAGTGAGCTTTGGAGTCTGTGAATCAGTTTCTTCAGGTCGTGCCAGGTCACATCACTGGTTTTGGGGGGGCTGTTGTAGCCGTGCCATCTTGTGGGTGATTTCAGAGAACAGGGGTCCAAATGGATTTCCAGAGATTCCATATGAGCAGATGCTTTTTCATGTGAAGACTTGACAGCTGTAATTCACTTACTTGTGAAACAAAACTTGTAGCAGATTAGAAGTTTACTATAATTGATAACTCCATTATAATTGGTTTAAGTACGTTTATAATTTTGGAAGTCCTTTTCTAGTATGATTTTAAGGTTGTTTAAATAGTATAAGCTTCAATAGAAGAACCATGGTTAAAAGCCTCAGGCATGAGAACCATTAGCATAATCATTGTGCTATCCACCCCACCCATACTCATACAGTTTTCAATACTACACGTTTCATTTTTCACATTTATGCCAAGACATAAAAAAAAAAATCAAAAGAGGAAAAAACAATTTTTTGGATTGTTTCTGGATGTCTCTAGAAATCATGGCTGCTCCCAACATTTTTTAAGTCTATTAAATTTCAGAATACTTAGAGCAAAATGGGTCATACAAAAATTCAGTCATTCAAATCACTCTCTTATGAAATGCAACTGAAAGCAGAAAGTAAACTTAAGATATTCAGAGAGAACAACAAGGAGGGAAGCGAGGGAAAAGCAGTGGGTAGTTTTTTTTTTCACCTTGAACCAGATTATTTAGATCTCACTATGTTGCATCATGAGTCCCCGGAGGGCGTCCTAGTCCAAAAAGCTCCTCCAAATTCCATTTAGGGTGCTTCTGACAGTTCCTATTTTTTGATTGCTGCAGGCACCCATTTTTAAAAATGTCTTCCTATTGAAGAAAGAATTGAATCAGGAGGGTAGAACTAACCATGTGTCTCCATTCTTGGGGACTGCCAGGGTACTGGAGAATGCTCTTCAAGTTAGAGTAGTCCTTCTCCACAGGAAACATGGGAGAGGAAGTCCAGAAAGTCCCAGGGGAAATCTCTACGCATCTCCCAAGCTCTACAATCATGGTCATAAGGAACCAAAGTGTGGCCTGGAGCAAAATGTTCCAGAGATAGAGAAACTGTCTCATGAAGAAAGAGTAGAGGCTTTGGGAAACCTTTTTGTAAGTAGAAAGGCAACCCATGGTGAATGGGTAGCCAAGCGGTGTTTATTTATCTGGGGGATGGGCGGGTTAGGTCCCATGTTGGTGTGCCATATGCTGGTCCCTGTTCAGGTGCCAGATGCCGGGCTAGCTTCGCGGGTAGGAGACAGACGACCAGGGACTCATGGCTGAGCTGGGAAGCAGTGCAATGTTTATTGAGAAAAGAATCTGCATTTATAGTTTCCAGGAAGGAATTGGTAGGGTGGAAAACAGGATGTGACTAGGAGAGGGGGCAGAGCAAAAAGAGAGTGCAAACCAGTGGGGATTAAACCAATGCCCTGCAGACAGAGCAGGTCTCAGACAAAACAATGATTATGTAAATAGACCAATAGGAGCTCTGCTTCCCCAGAGCTCCACCCTACTAGGGAAAGAGAGAGGAAGGATGGGAGTGTGGATTGACCAGTCAATGCCCATGTTCAGTAGGGAAGCAATTATAGATGCCAGACCTTCCACCTTCTGCATCCCACAATGACCTTGGGTCCATACTCCCAGAGGGATAGAGAATGGGAAAGCTATCAGGGGAGGGGATGGGATATGGAGATCTGGTGGTGGGAATTGTGTACAGTTGTACCCCTCTTATCCTATGGTTTTGTTAATGTTCCTTTTTTAAATAAATAAAAAAATTAAAAATTAATGTTGCCTGGTTTCCTTAAAGAATACTTTTAGTATGCCATGGAAGAGCTAAGTGTGGAGGCAGTGCAGACACTTGAGCTGTGGCTCTGACAGTGATGGAGAGTGTGGCTTCAGAGCCAGGGCTCACTTGGGCTCTCAGGAGCTACACTATGGGGGGCCAAGATGCTGTTCTCCCTGACTTCAGCTCATCTATAAGTGGGGGTGTACAGCAAGAGGCTTTTGAAGTTATAGCTCCAATATAATAGATGATACATACTATTCATGTAGTTTCACTTCTTGCTTATTAATTTCAATTGTTTTTAAAGACAGAGAGACACAGAGAGAAGAGACAACACAGAACTACTCTACCATTCATGAAGCTTCTTTAATACCATCCAGGGTGCTCCTAGGTGGTATTGGATGTGGTTTAAATCCAAGACCTTATGCATAATAAGGCATGTGCTCTATTTGGTCAATTATCTTTCAATCCCTAGTATTATTGCAAAAACAAACAAAAAAAAGGCTCTCCTCTCCTGAGTCAACTAGGAATACCCAAGGACACCACCTGGGGCCACAACAAGACAGGAGGACTAGAATGACTTCAGGAACCCACCAAATCACCCTTGAGTGCAAACTCATGTGGTTCATGGACAGAGAGGAGCCTAGGAAGAAATTAAGTGGCTGTTAACAGTCCAGCAGTATATCAGTTGAGACACCAACTCCAGGCTGATTCACCAACAAAAAGATGGCTTAAGGGAGAAGAGGACTCCCATAAGACTCACCAAATGCAACTGTGAGTCTCCATTGCTACTGCACTCAGAATATGGAGCAGCAGGGGGGGGGGGCTGTGCTGTCACCAGGGGACAGAGAACTAACCAGGAAACTCAGAAGAAGATCTATACCTCAGTGGCCTAGGGATGGGGGTGTTAGAGTCTCTATGATAACCACTGGATTATCTCTGCCACACCCTGCTTTATCTCTTGGTCAGGTGTCAGTGATTAAAGTAAGAAGCCTACTTATAGTTTAAAAGCCCTCAGGCTCCCATAGCCTACAGCAAAGAAAAAGAACAAAAGAGGTTTTTAAGCCCCTGAGCTCCAAATCAGGGATTAAAATACTATTGAAACAACTATCAGTTTCCACAACTGTAAACCTTTAAATTAACTTACTTAGACACAAGTCAATCCAGGCAAGAGTGATCAGTAATTTGAAAAGTACTGAGAGAGGGGCCTCATAACATACTTTTTAAACCATACAAAAGATCAAAGAAAGTAATGGTTGGTTCTTCAAAAGAGTGAACAAAATCAACAAATCTTTAGACAGACTCAAAAAGCAAAAAAGGGAGAAGACCCAAATAAATCAGATCATAAATGAAACAGGAGATATCATAAGAGACAACACAGAAATTCAACATATCATGCAAGGCTTATATGATAACTCTATGCCACCATGCTAGAGTACCTCAAAGAAAAGGGCAATTTCCTAGATATCTACGAACTTCCAAAATTAAGTAAAGAGGAACTAGATAACACGAACAGGCCCTTCACAGTTAATGAAATTAAAGCAGTTATCAAAAACCTTCCCAAAATAAAAGTCCTGGACCAGATGGTTTTATAAATGAATTCTACAAAACCTTCAAAGAAGAACTAATACCTCTACTTTTAAAAGTCCTAAGCACACAAGTCCTCCTTGATGCTTTTGTTTTTTTGGGAGTGAAACTTGAAAAAGAAGCACAACAGGCATCCTCAGAGGGTTGGAATCATTGAGGCAGCCTCTCTGGACTACAGCCTCTCTGGACTACAGCCTCTCTGGAAAGAAGGGAGGCCTCTCTGTGAGAAAATACTGATTCCCCCCAAACAGAATCTGATGCATTTGCTTTATTTTTCTGGTGGAAGTCAAATTGACCCCATAAGCACACAACTCATCATCAGACTTTGGAATATCTTTAACTTGGGGCCAGGTGATCAAAAGGTAACATTTCAGAGAAAAGTAAACACTTCTAGGGTGACAGGTTATATGCAGGCTTGTGTTTGTCAGTGGAATTGTGAGTCCTTTGACATGGAGGAGTGAAGGTGGAACCCCTGTGAAAACAGATCCAGTAAGTGCTGCACTTAGAATCTTCCAGTACGACATCCTGGCCCCCAACCCTCACACCTTCCATCTGAACTGGGAAGAGCCAACCTTCCTTATAGATCCAGAGAAAGAGCCACCAAGACCCCTGAAATTTGACTACATGTGTTCAAGTTATCCCAATCTGGGAGCCCCCTCCAGTAGCTGATCATCCTAGCTCTTCTGTCATCCTTGTAGTTCCAGGCCTCCATGATTGCAATGGCCCTTGGTACCCAAGTCTAGGGTAGAAAATTTTCTGCCCATTTTTTTTCATTTACTCAACCAGCAAATAGTTTTTTTATTGACTATCTCCTGTGTATGACATCTGTCTCAAATTTGGACATTGATGGGAAAGCTCTTTCATGTGTTGGGAAAGCAGTTTGGAACATCCTTTGTAATTTCAAGGCCACTGGGACCATTCTGGTGTTCAAACATATCCTTGAAGTTTCTGCAATAATGACAGATACCCTCTTAAAATTTTTATTTCAAATATATCTATATTAATGTGGCCCTGGTAAATGAATCCAGGGTCTTTAACATGTATGATACCCTTGAATGGTCTGTAAGGACCATATTTGGCTCTTTTCTTTTAGAGAAAGAAAGGAAAAGGAGCAATTCATCAAGTTTCTGGTGATAAAGGAGAAAAAAAAACACAAAATTGTTCCACCAGGCATACAATTCCCCCAATGCCATACATGGAGTTTCCATGTGGTACTGAGGTTTAATCCTGGGCCTCACACACACATGGCATGTGAGCTACCAAGTGAGCTATCTCCTGACCCCTATCTATACGTTTAGTTATTTTGACTGCAATAATTTCACTGTGTATATCTTAGCAGTGTTTCTGGGACTATAACTCTGAAATGACTGATGTCAAGTCCTTTCTTGAGAGCAGGTACTAGGTTCTCAGCACTTTGCCTTTGAACTGAGCCATCATAATCCAACTTCAGAGTCATCACACCTAGAGGCTCCCCACTCTGGAGGTTCACAGTGTCTAGTTTGAAAATTTTCACATGCAATCCTGTAGATGACTCCAGGCTGAGAAACTCTGAAAAAAATGTTTTCATTGTGTATTCCACCATCTAATTTCACATCTGGAATGCTTAATTATATGCCTACAATAACTATGCATTTGCAGATTGTGGTATGAACAGGAAGTCAACTTTTACTGTGTATATTAGTTTCCTGTGGCTGCTATAACAAATCATCCACAACTCAGTGGCTTATAACAAAACAAATTCCTATTGTAAATTCTGGATGTCAGAAGGCCTGAAATTAGAATGATGGTTGGTATTCCCACCCTCTGGTGTCAGTTTAAGTTCAGGGCACCAGTATGCCGGGCTAGCTTTGCGGCAGGAGAGAGATGACCAGGGACTCGTGGCTGAGCTGAGAGCAGTATTTCTTTATTCATGAGCAAATGGTTCAAAAAACTAATCTTATCTAATCTAATTGCAACCCAATTCTGTCCTGCCTTTCTCTCCTCTGGTGGAAGAGTCAGGAACCAAGGAAGTACCCGTACGTTAGGGGGCAGGGAGAAGGAAGAAGTGCCAACCAGCAAGGACTAAACCAAAATCTCCCAGAGGCAGGGGGAGTGAGACCAAACCAATGTAACAGACTGGCCATGTAAATAGACCACAATGTCAACCAATGTGACAGAAGGGATCCCAGAAACAGAACTAGAAGCATACCAACAATTCCCCCTTTTCTTTTTAACTAATTGACCATACTATCAGGAGTGTGGGGTGAACAGAAACCTATATCGTACAGGCATTTAAAAAAAAAAAACTGGCACAAACATGGAGGAACTAGTAAGCGAGCAACAAGAACCAGTGTGATGCCAAGGGAAGGCCTGAGGGGGGAGTTTCTTGCCTCTGTGGGCATGGCTTATCAAGCTAAAGGACATATCCTGCCACTGTGGGCTTCTATGGCCTCTGGGGCGTTTCTTGACTTGATGGGCATTTCCTGACTCTGTGGGCATTACCTAGCAAGGGGGGGGGTGTCCTATAGAGTCCCAAGGCAGCTGTCTGCAGTCAGTCTGCAGTTGAGAAACCCAGCAGCACAAAGGGAAGCTACTGTAGAGTTGTGTACCAGTTAAGTCCGATAGAAGTGCCAGTTCAAAGCAGATGTCCACGGAAGAAATTCCAGGGGGTGAAATGTTGCATGAGGAAGGTCAGCCACTGGAATTCCATTTTTCTGTAGAGAACTTGACAGCTGCAGTTCACTTACTTGTGAAAAAAAATAAAACTTGTAACAAGTTAGAAGTTTACTATAATTGATAACTCGATGATTATAATTGGTTTAAGTATCTTTATAAATTTGGAAGGTCTTTCTCGTTTCATTTTAAGGTTCCTTTTAAGTGCAATAAAATGTGGTAAGGCAAAGAACCATTGTTAGAACCTCAGGCATGAGAATCATTAGCATAACCATTGTGCAATCTATCTTAAGCCTGGGCTGGTTCTACCTCTAAATGAGAAGGTATTTGAGAGCTTTAAATATCAATAACGTCTTTTTTAATGTTTTGTTACACCCATATAAGATGGAGACACACCCTAGGTGTGCACAGGTTTTTAAGATGAAATTCGTTAAAATATATTGATTTTTAACTAATTTTTACCTCAGACTTTAAATGTAAGGTAATTTTTACCTTTATGAGAATTATGTTGAAAACCTTTTTCATTTAACTTTGCCTGGTAAGAATGTAGCCTTAAAGTTACATTTCTTTTTTTTTTTATTTAAGAAAGGATTAATTAACAAAGCCATAGGGTAGGAGGGGTACAACTCCACACAATTCCCACCACCCAATTTCCATATCCCACCCCCTCCTGATAGCTTTCCCATTCTCTATCCCTCTGGGAGCATGGACCTAGGGTCATTGTGGGTTGCAGAAGGTAGAAGGTCTGGCTTTTGTAATTGCTTCCCCGCTGAACATGGGCGTTGACTGGTCGGTCCATACTCCCAGTCTGCCTCTCTCTTTCCCTAATAGGGTGGGTCTCTGGGGAAGCGGAGCTCCAGGACACATTGGTGGGGTCTTCAGTCTAGGGAAGCCTGGCCGGCATCCTGATGACATTTGGAACCTAGTGACTGAAAAGAGAGTTAACATACAAAGCCAAACAAATTGTTGAGCAATCATGGACCCAAATCTTGGAATAGTGGAGAGGAAGTGTTAGGGGGGTACTCAAGCAAACTCTAGTGTACTTCTGCTTTCAGGTATGTATTTTGCAGTAGTTTACGGATACGTGTGAACATATGCTCTCTCTCACAGAAACTGGTGTATATCTAGGTTTTGGGACTTTGTTAGAATGTGAACCACCTGAGATGGAATTAGAGTATACTATGAAAGGAAAGATCTCACCCGAGTAATGAAGCTGAAGGGTTGTCATTTCACACGTGAAGTCTCTGGACACAGTCTGAAGTGAAGCATGTTGAGGTGGCAATCGTGTTGGTTGGGTTGTGATCAGCAGATGCAATATTATTTGATATGGATTGGGAGAGGCATACGGGAAAGTGGGCCCTATCCAAGGGTTCCAGGACTGGGGGAAGTAGAGGCTCTATAGTGGAGATGTGAGGTTCCTGCTGTCTTAGGGTTCAAAAAGACAATGGATAGTTAATGTTATCATCACATTATTTGGTAATTGGGTTAACTTTGAAAAGTCCTTTTGTTATGGTTTGCTGTACAGTACCCAGTATCTTGTTTATACCTGTGCTATTGGTTGCTTCTGATCTACTTGGTCTAGGCTTTTGAGAGAGTCTGCATATCAATTACACAGCCTATATATTGAAAAGATTCAGTTTGTGTTTTGAAAAACTTCAAGACATACAATTAATTTCCCCCCTCTCGTATTAATTAACTAGTGATTTATATGACTACATTTTACTAGGAGTGTACATAAACACCATTCCCACCACCAAAAGACTGTGACCCATCCCTCCCACCCACTCCCACCCCCCACTGGCCCATGAAGCTGCATGTCTACCCCTCACCACAGGGTTTTTACTTTGATGTCCTACTTACAATTTGGTCAGGTCCTGCTTTTAGTTTCCCTTTCAGATCTTCTTTCTCAACTTCTGTTGATGAGTGGGATCATCCCATACTCATCTTTATCTTTCTGACTTAGCTCACTTAACATAATTCCTTCTAGCTCTGTCCAAGATGGGTCAGAGAAGGTGGGTTCATTGTTCTTGATAGCTGCATAGTATTCCATTGTGTATATATACCACAGCTTTCTCAGCCACTCATCTGGTGTTGGGCACCTGGGTTGCTTCCAGGTTTTAGCTATTATGAATTGTGCTGCTATGAACATAGGAATACACACCTCTTTTTGGTTTGGTGTTATGGAGTCCTTGGGGTATAACCCCAGGAGAGGAATTACTGGATCATATGGAAGGTCCATGTCTAGCCTTGTGAGAGTTTTCCAGACTGCTCTTCAGAAAGGCTAGACCAATTTACATTCCCACCAGCAATGTAAAAGTGTTCCTCTGTCCCCACAACCTCTCCAGCATTTGTTGCTGCTGTCCTTTTTTATGTATGCCATTCTTACAGAAGTGAGGTGGTATCTTAGTGTTGTCTTAATTTGCATTTTTCTGACAATCAGTGGCCTCGAGCAGTTTTTCATATGTTTGTTAGACTTTTGGATCCCCTCTGTAGTGAATGTTTTGTTCATATCCTCTGCCCATTTTTGGATGGAGTCATTTGCTTTTTTGGTGCTAAGTTTGCTGAGCTCTTTATATATTTTGGTGATTAATTTCTTGTCTGATGTCTGGCATGTGAAGATCTTCTCCCATTCTGTGAGGGGTCTCTTTGTTTGTTTAATAGTTTCTTTGGATGTGCAGAAGCTTTTCAATTTGATGTAGTCCCATTGGTTTGTTTCTGCTTTAATCTTCCTTGCCATTGGGTTTGATTCTTCAAAGATGTCCTTGAGGTGTAGGTGGGATTAAAGTTACATTTCTAATCTTAAAGTTAATGTTTACCAAACTTTAAACACACACAAACATGGTCTTTAATACACAAGGAGAAAAACTTTTGTTATGAAGACATGTCATTTTAAACACGAATTTAAATCTGTACTGTCTTAGTTATTTGGGGGGTGCATTGTCCAACGGTGGCCTCTTGCCCAACTTCACCTCCAGGAAGTGCAGGGTGTGATGAATGGAGTTTATAGTCAACAATATTTATACATCTTTTCCATATTCTCTCTTCCCTGATGCAGCTTTCTGCTCCTTCTTCCAGCCATTACATTACCTCCCCATACAATAATTAGGATCCACCTGCATATCAGATTTCAGGCTCAGGCAAAACAAAAACAAACAAACAAACAAAACAAACTAGTATAGCCACAGGCCCTTTAGAATATAACTAAAATATGCCTACTAGCTATCTACAAAATGGAGCCCCCCCCAACTCTTGATCTGCTCTATTACAGCCTTTAGGTCCATGATTGGTCAACAATTTGTTTGGCTTTGTATGTTAACTCTCTTTTCAGCCACCAGATTCCAGATGCTAGCATGATGCTGACCAGACTTCCCTGGACAGACCACCCCACCAATGTGTCCTGGAGCTTCACTTCCCCAGAGCCCTTCCCCACTAAGGAAAGAGAAAGACAGGCTGAGAGTATGGATTGATCTGCCAATGCCCATGTTCAGTGGGGAAGCAGTTACAGAAGCCAGACCTTCCACCTTCTGCATCCCACAATGATCTTGGGTCCATACTCCCAGAGGGTTAAAGAATAGGAAAGCTGTCAGGGGAGGGAATGGGATACAGAGATCTGGTGATGGGAATGGTGTGAAGTTATACTTCTCTTATCCTATGGTTTTGTCAATGTTTCCTTTCTATAAATAAAAAATTAAAGATAAAAGAAATGGAACTAGGGGAGTCACATGTGTTAAAAAAGGGTTTCAGTTGAGTATTAGAGCTGGAGGGTTGACATCTCAGGCTTGGCATATCTTGATACAGTCTCAGGATGAGGTGGCACTGGCTTTATTAATTTGGTTGCAGTCATAGGAAGCAATATCACATGACAGGGATCACAAGAAACATGAAGAAATACAAGCAAAGTCCCAGAGGTTCAGGACTGGAGGGAAAGAATTTAAAGAGAATGAATAAGGTTCCTTGCTGTCTTAGAGTTTAAGAAGGCAATAGATAATAATTATTATAGCCAAATTCTTTGGGATCTTGGTTTACTTTGAAAATCCCATGGTTAGGATTTACTGTACCATACAAGACCTTACACCAAGATTTGTGTTATTTAATGCTATTTACGAATAACTATATTTAGATACTGACAGAACTGGTTGCTTCTGGTCTATCTGGTCTAGGATTATAGGTGATTTAATAGTTCAAAAAAGTTATTATTAGAAATGCTTTAACAATTTAAGCCCAGTGTCAGAATTCAATCAGTTTATAAATTTGAAACATTAAGTGCTTAGACTAAGGGAATATATAATCAGAACTGAAATCTATGCATTTAAAGAACTCAAGACATTCAATCTATTTCTCCTGTCACATTAAATAAGTAGTGATTTATAAGCCTGTTCCCCTATCCCCATGTATACCCTACAGTGGAGCTGAAAATCTACGGTCTCCCCACAGAGTCTTTTGATTTGGTGCAGTATTCCACTCACAGACAGAAGTTGAGAAAAAAGAACAGAAAGGGAAACACAAAATAGAATTTGACCTGGGTTTGGAACATTGCACCAAAGCATTTTAAATTTTTTAAACTGTCTTTATTTATTTAATGGATAGGGATAGCCAGAAATTAAGAGGGAAGAAGATAGAGAGGGAGATAGTGGCACTGCTTCACCACTCACAAAGGTTTCCCCCAGCAGGTGGGGACTGGAGTCTCAAACTCGGGTCCTTGTAAATTATAACATATGCACTCAACCAGATGCTCCACCCCTGGCCCAAAAATTGATTGTCTTAGATGAAGATGCCCCTTTATGTGGATGCCCATTAGAGAAAGTGCAGCTGACTTCAAGTGGTAATGGTGAAAAGCCTATAGGACTGGAATTCAGAACTGACCACCCACTTTCACTCAGCTGTCAGTGAGCTTGGAGCAATTTTCTTCCCTTGTAGAAACTCATTTACCTCCTCTATGAAATGAAGGGTTTCATTAAGTTAAGAATCCCCCCTTTGTTTTTGCATCCTATAAACCCATGATTTTGTGATCAGTTGATTCTCCCAAGGGGAAGGTCATTCAGGCTGTAGAGTGCCAGAAAGTTTTACTTTGAGCCTTCTAGACCTGCCTGCAACAGGCCCCACCCAGGTAGCTTCATCTTGGGAGTTGGGCCCTTCCAAGGGTATCCAGATCCTAAATTACATGTTTTTAGTTTCCCTACTTCTGGTGAGGGGTGAGAGAGAGCTGTTCATTTTATAACCATGGAATACAAATAATATTGCTCTTGGAGAATGTTCTCATTCCTAAGGCCACTTCCCTGATATTGGAGAGTTCAAAGACATGGGAGGGTGTTGTTGTGTTGTGCTTCTTAAACCCACAGATCCCACTTCAGAATAACTCAGACCCAAGTGCTCTGACTTTTATCCCCCCTGGTTTCATGCATCCCCTACTACTCCTACTGCTGCTGGAACACACTGAACATAGCCTTCTTTTTGATCATCCCAGTTCCACCGAACTCTGGGGCCATGGGATGGGCATCTCCTGCACTGGCAGAGCTGCTAATCATGCTAATCTGCATGAAAGCTGGTCTTTCATCTCCCTCCTATCTCTGTTGTGGCATTTTTGACATTTTTTGCATGTGCTATAATCTACAAATGTCTTGTATAGAAAATTGTGAGCATCCACCCTCACCCTCCACCCAAAGATTTTTACTTTGGTGCCCTACTCCAAACTTAGTCAGATCTTGCTTTGAGTTTCCCTTTCTGTTCTTCTTAATTAACTTTTGTTGATGAGTGGGAGCATCCCATACTCGTCTTTGTCTTTCTGACTTATCTCACTTAACATAATTCCTTCTAGCTCCCTCGAGGATGGGTCAGAGAAGGTCGGTTCATTGTTCTTAATAGCTGCGTAGTATTCCATTGTGTATATTATACCACAGCTTTTTCAGCCACTAATCTGTTGTTGGACACCTGGGTTGCTTCCAGGTTTTAGCTATTAAGAATTGTGCTGCTATGAACATAGGTCTACACATATCTTTTGGTGTTATGGAGTCCTTAGAGTATATCCCTAGGAGAGGAATCACTGGATCATATGGAAGTTCTATGTCTTGCCTTGTTTGAGTTCTCCAGACTGTTTTCCACAGGTGTTGGACCAAATTACATTCCCACTAGCAGTGCAGAAGGTTTCCTCTGTCCGCACAGCCTCTAAAGCATTTGTTGCTGCTGTCCTTTTTGATGTATCCCATTCTCACAGAGGTGAGGTGGTGTCTCAATATTATCTTTATTTGAATTTCTCTGACAATCAGTGACCTGGAGCAATTTTTCATGTGTTTGTTTTGGATCTTTTCTGTAGTGAATGTTCTGCTCATCTCCTCTGTCCATTTTTGGATGGGGCCATTTGCTTTTTTGTTGCTAAGTTTGCTGAGCTCTTTATATATTTTGGTTATTAGTCTCTTGTCTGATGTTTGGCATGTGAAGATCTTCTCCCATTCTGTGAGGAGTCTCTTTGTTTGTGTAATAGTTTCTTTGGCTGTGCAGAAGCTTTTAAATTTGATGTAGTCCCATTGATTTATTTCTGCTTTAGTCTTCCTTGCAATTGGGTTTGTTTCATCAAAGATGTCCTTGAGGTTTAGGTGGGAAAGTGTTTCACCAATGTTTTCCTCTAAGTATTTGATAGTTTCTAGTCTAACATCGAGGTCCTTCATCCATTTGGAGTTGACTTTTGTTTCTGGTGAGTTAAAGTGGTTCAGTTTTACTCTTCTGCATGTTTCAACCCAGTTTTCCCAGCACCATTTATTGAAGAGAGCCTCCTTCCTCCATTTAATACTTTGGGCCACCTTATCAAACATTAGATGCCCATAGGTGTGGGGGTTTAGTACTGGGCTTTCAATTCTGTTCCACTGGTCTGTGTGCCTATTTTTGTTCCAGTACCAGGCTGTTTTGGTGATGATGTCCTTATAATACAGTTTGAGATCTGGGAGTGTGATGCTTCCATTTCTGTTTATTTTCCTCAAGATTGTTTTGGCAATTCTAGGTGTTTTCTGGTTCCAGATAAATGATTGTAATTTTTGTTCTATTTTCTTAAAGAAGCTTGGTGGAATTTTGGTGGGTATTGCATTAAATTTGAATATGGCTCTGAGACAATGGTGGGGAAGGGGTAGGATGGGACACAGTCTTTTGGTGGTGGGAATGGTGTTTATGTACACTCCTATTAACTCATAGTCATATAAATCATTATTTAATTAATATGAGAGGGGAAAATTGATTGAATGTCTCAAACTTTTAATGCACAGAACATAGGCTGAGTCTTTGAAATGCTGACTCTCCTAAAAGCTTAGACCAGGGAGAACAGAAACAAGTAGTGTCATTACTCTATAAGACACAGCTATATATAAAGAATGTCAAAGTACATAAATTATGGTGATGTTGTGTATGATACAGAAAATTATAACAATTGGATTTTCAAAGTTAACCCAATTGCCAAATGCTGGGAAATTGTGCCTATGCAGTCACATCTGCCTCAGGCTACTGCTAGTTCCCACGAGAGTTGGGACATTCTCAGAGTGCCTGTTCAGCCATGTTGTGCCCTCAGGGCATTGACTATATCCACGCAATATTTGGAGTGCTTTGGTTACTCCTCCCCCCTCCCATTCTCATGAGTTATTATCCTATCTTGGAGTGCTATGGTTACTCCTTCCCCTTCCCATTCTCGCGAAAGCTACTCCTATAAAAGCCCTTCTTCTTCTGCACCTCACTCTCTTGCCAGCGCTTCACTCTGGTGTTCAGACGCAGGAAAGGTTACTGCGTGAGGCAGCCATTTTCGCTACCTCCATGTGACCCAACCTGCCTCTTTAGCACCCAACTCTGAGGTGCCAGTGCAAATAAAGATTTGTGTTTCCTCTTCACTCCGGACCCCCTCTCTGTCTCCACGGCCCGCGCACAACAACATCTGGCGCCCAACGTGTCCCACAGTCATGCCCGGCCTGAGGTCCAGAAAAGCCACCCCGACACAGGTAAGTGGCAGCCGCCTGACTCTGTGGCCCTACGTTTCCCCTCACCATGGGATTTTTTTTGTTTTATGAGGAGGTGCCCCAGACATTATTTCCTTCTCTCCCGGGACAGGTTCTTGCTCTCAGAGACACTTTAGTTTTCGCTACACCGTGGGTTCTCATAGCTATAATTGCCACTTACAAGATGTGTACAACGTGGTCTTCCATGAGGATAAGTGACCTTGAGGCTGAGATACGAGAGTTAAAGCACATGTGCTTAAGACTTAGACGCCCTAGCAATCAGTGGCTAGACCTAAAAATTCCTTTCCCACAGACACGTGTTCGGAAGCTCCTCCTCTGACCCCGCCCCCTGCTTCCTCTGAGGCTTCTGGTTCTCTAACCATGCCCCCTGCTGATACGTCATCATTAAGAGACTTTGTGGCTGAGATACGAGAGTTAAAGGATATTTTTTTGGCATTTAAGGACTTTAAACCATGGGCAGTCCACCCCAAGAGCTCCACCCCCGTAGATAAGTGTTCAGTTTCCCCTACCACTGCAGCACCTTCCACTTCCATATATCTGTCCCCAGTGTCTTCGAACCAAATCTACACCTTCCCGGTAAACGTGGCCCCAACTAGACAAAATCCTCAGGTGTGGCATCCATACTCCTCCAAAGAGGAAACTCGGGGAACTCAGACAAGCCGTGAAGGAGGACGGAATTCATGCTCCATGGACCAAGTCCATTTTAAGGAGTTTTTACCAGCACCTTAACACCCCCCAGGACTGGAAAGATCTGGCTTGTGCTGCACTCCCAGACCCCCTCTACCTACAATGGAAGGCATGCTTCCGTGATGAATGCTCTAGACAATCGCAGGAAAATAGTAATAAACAGGTAGAATGGAATTTTGATGCTTTGTTTGGAGCAGGAGCATTTGAATCTGGAACTCAGCAGGTAGAAGCTCAGTTTCCAACTGGTTATTTTGAGCAGGTACACATCTGCACAACACAAGCATGGGAAAGGGTGACCCCAACCAATGTAGATTCCTCAGTCCCTATTAACTCTCTTCGCCAAAACACTGATGAAACCTTAGCAAATTTCATCTCAAGGGTGAGGCAAACCTTAGAGAGAAAGGTTTATAATCCTGAAATCCTCTCTTTACTCCTGCTTTCTATTGTCTGGGATGGCATGATACCACAATTCTGTCAGGCATGCCTTAGTCTTAAACACCTACACCCAGATAATTGGATTTTAGTGACACAGGAACTTACATCAGGCAATTATGGGGCACCCACTATGACACAGGTTTATGCAGTTACTCCACGTAATCAAAACGGGGCCTGCTTTCAGTGCGGTCGCCAAGGACATTGGCATAACCAATGTCCTGATAAGCTGCGACCACACCTCCAGTCAGGGCAACCCCGCCTCCAGTTAGAGCTACCACACCTCCAGTCAGGGCAACCCCGCCTCCAGTTAGAGCTACCACACCTCCAGTCAGGGCAACCCTGCCTCCAGTCAGGGCAACCCGCTTTCAGTTAGGGAGCCAGAAGCCACGTACAGTGTGTCCCAGATGCCGTAAAGGGTTTCACTGGAAGAGAGATTGTTGGTCCAAATTTCATAAAGATGGCACGCCCCTGAATGGTACAAATTTGGGGCCTGAGATTTTGTGGACCACCCCTGTTTTAGAACACGGTCACCCTACTATTACAGTAAAGATTGACAATATTCCTTTTAATTTTTGATTGACATGGGGGCAGAAAAGACGATTTTAAGGCAAGCAGAGGTTCCCCAAAATTGGGAACTCCTCCCGGGACCTCATATACATGGCGTTGGAGGGGTGATCCAATCCTTTCTCACACGAGATTCGCTCATGTGGGAAGACCCAGAAGGTTCTACTGGACACTTCCACTGATTGGTAGCTGATATTAGCACCAACCTATTAGGCAGGGATCTTCTAGAATGTCTTGATGTTAGGATATCCACAGATGCCTCTGCAGAGCATAACACCCACTCCCGCGAGACCAGATCTAATCAGCACCCCCAATACTAAGTGCCACTGTTTGTAGCCAAACACCCCGCTTAAGCTGGCTTTCTAATGAGCCTGTCTGGGTAGAACAGTGGCCTTTACCTAGGGATAAACTAGAAATTTTAAAAGAGCTCATCTGAGAGCAGTTGTCCTTGGGACACATTCATCATTCTCGAAGCCCATGGAATACTCCTGTCTTTGTGATTAAAAAGCACTCTGGAAAATGGCACCTCCTTCAAGATCTCCGTGTGGTAAATAAAACCATGCAGCTAAGGGGCTCCCCCCAAAGGGGTTTGCCTCTTGCTTCTGCAAATCCCACGGGAATTCCAATCATAGCTATTGATATACAAGATCGTTTTTTCTCTATTCCCTTGCATCCGCAAGATTGCAAATGCTTTGCCTTCTCTGTTCCTTCAATTAATAACACCAGCCCTGCTGACATATTTGAATGGGTGGTGCTTCCCCAGGGCATGGCCAATAGTCCTACAATTTGTCAAGAGGCTGTCAAATCTGCCCTTTTTCCATATATCCATAAGGGCCTTAATGTTTTTCATTACATGGATGACGTATTAATATGGGGAAAATCAGATACAGATCTCTATGCCTTATGTGATTTTCTCATTCCTGCATTAAAGAAAAGTGGCCTTAATGTGGCTCCTGAGAAGATACAGCTAATTCCTCCAATATCTTTTTTGGGTTCAGATATTTCTTTAATGAAAATTCGTCCCTTAAAACCTAATGTCACCTTTCCTTCTAACCTTACTCTTGCTTCTTTACAAAGTTTTCTTGGAAATTTAAATTGGCTTCTTCTTCTAGCATTTGCCCTTCTTCCGTAGCCAGTCAACAGTGTCAGGTTGAAAGCTGTCAGGAGCTGCTTGTTGCTGGCTTTGAAAGTGACTGGGATCCATGTGGATTCAGTCGGCTAGGAAGGATTGTCAGTTTCCCCAATGAATGGGTACTCACTGGATGCACCATGAGAAGGTCGATCCAATGCATCCCATAGGGTGGCCTGATAATGACTAAAGAGTCATCATTAAAGTATGTCAGTCTCTTGCCCTTATGCAGCTTTTGCAGTCCTTGTTTTCAAGAGGTTAGTTTTAGAGTGAGTGAGAGAATTGTAATAGGAAGCAGGTGAGGAGGATACCTAAGTCTAAGTAGACACTATTTCATTATGAACTTTATACTGACTCACTACAGACTATTGTGTATTTTTGCTTTCAGGTATATATTTTGTCCTAGCTTATGGATACATGAAAACATATGCTCTATCTCACGGGACCTGGTCTTTATTTAGGTTTTGGGATTTTATTAGGAAGTGAACCACCTGGAATAGAATTAGAGAGTACTATGAAAGGAAAGGTCTCATCCGAGTAATAAAGATGAAGGGCCACACCTGAAGTCTCTGGAGACAATCTGAAGTGAAGCATGCTTTGGTGGTACTTCTTGTGTTGATTAGGTTGGGATTGGCAGATGCAGTATTATTTGGTATGAATGCAGGAAGCATGCATGAAAGTGCGCCCAACTGGGAGAAATATAGGCTTTATAGTGGAAATGTGAGGTTCCTGCTGTCTTAGGGTTCAAGAAGACAATAAATAGTTATTTTTATAATCACATTATTTGGCAATTGAGTTAACTTTGAAAAATCCCTTTGTTCAGATTTGCTGCATAATACCCAACTTCACCATAATCTATGTCCTTTGACATTATTTGTATACAGCTATATCACTGGTTGCTTCTGTTCTCCCTGGTCTAGGATTTTGAGAAAGTCAACATATCAAAGACTTACCGTAGGTATTAAAAAAAACTCAGTGTGCTTTAAAAAGTTTGAGATAGAGAGGGAGCCAAGATGACAACTGGAAAGTAGCTGCACCCCGTGAGCTCTGACAACAACTGCTAGAAAGCCTTAGAAATCTGGCCTTCAGTGGGACAAACAAGGAGACATCATAAACATGAGTCCAAGGAGGTGATTATAATTCAATTTGGGTTAAAAACTGGAGCAAAAAGAAAGGAAATTTCTTGATTAGTTCTCTTAGCCACCCTCTCCCCATAACCAGACCCAGGATTTGGGAGCTGCTGCTAGCAGGCTCCCCGCTAAGCTCCTTTCTTTACCAAGATTCCTGACCTACCAGGGTGCCATTATAACCTTAGTTCCAAATTTTAGGCTATTTTTGTTTTTCCTCTGAGTAAGGGACTTAGACCAATTTGGAGTGACAAGTAGCTAATCAAGCAAGCCGCACCCAGCCTGGGAAAGACTGCTTGAAAGTTTTTTTTTTCTTTTGTTTGGTCCTGTGTTTTCTTTCTCAATCAGTAGTCTAGACTCAATGTGCATATGTTAACTGGGAGCTGTCCAAGCTGAAGACCCACTGCTTTGGCTTTTTACTCTGTTCTAAGTTTACTAATACTATTATATATACACACATATCCCTTTGCCCCCCCCCTCAGGTTGACCAAAATTAACTCTTAGCATACCTTCCATTGCTGGGCGACAAGAACTATCACTCACTGTGAGAGAAACTTGTCTCACTTTTCATACCTCCTCTATCCACTTTCACCCTTCTCCCACCTCCAAGCCAATTAAAAAAAAAGAAACACACAACTCTCCTTTCACTGCTTTTTAAAACTGTTTTCTTCTTTTCTTTTTTCTTTTCTCTCTTTTTTCCTGTCTTCCTTTCTCCCTCCTCCCTTCTGCCTTCTGAATTCACTGATACTCATTTGTGAACTATTTCAGGGAAGGAATCTGACTCAGAGTGGACTCTCTTTGTGTGTGTCTCTGCTCTACTTCCCCCTCTCCTCTTTCTACCCCTAGAATTTACAGTAGATTTGCATACTTGACTATTCCTGCCATCCACTTTTTTCCTTTCTCTTTCTTTTTCATTTGGATTTGGTTGCTATTTTTTCATGAACTGGAGACATTGTGGAACTAACTGGTATTGCATCAGTCATTGCTTTAGTTACTATTGTAATTTCTAAGGGTGGTGACTGCATTTGTCATAAAGGCATTTATATAGTGTGGCTTGTACACAAAACACAACAACTGAGGAACAACAGAACATAAAAAAACACATTAAAATGGGTAGATCAAGAGCAAGTAAAACTGCTACTACAATGAATGAAGACAAGAGCCCAGAAGAAACTACAAATCAGCCAGAAGTAAGCATAGATAAGAAAAGCATGCAAGCAATAATAAGTTTATTAATCACAGAAATGAAGGCAACTTTGGAAGAAAGGAATAGCAGTATTAGGGAAACAACAGATGAGACCCTCAAGGAAAATACTAACTACCTTGAAGCAATTAGAGCACTGAAAGCTGAAATAGCTAAAATGAAGAAAGCAGCTGAGGGAAGTGAAAGCAGACTAGCAGAAGCAGAAAACAGAATTAGCCAGACAAAGGATGAGCTAGAGAAAACTAAGAAAGATGTGAAAGAGCTCAAAAAGAGATTGAGAGACACAGAAAACAACAGCAGAGACATATGGGATGATCTTAAAAGAAGTAACATTCATATAATTGGCCTGCAAGAGGAAGAGAAGGGGAAGCAAACATTTAGAGGAAATTATAGAAGAAAACTTCCCAGACCTGAACAACAGAAAGGACATTAAGATCGAAGAGGCTCAGAGAGTCCCAAACAGAATCAACCCAGACATGAAGACACCAAGACACATCATAGTCACAATGAAAAGAAGTAAGGAAAAAGATAGCATCCTAAAAGCTGCAAGAGAAAAAACAAAAAATTACATACAGGGGAAAACCCATAAGACTATCAGCAGACTTCTCCACCCAAACTCTAAAGGCCAGAAGAGAATGGAAAGATATCTATAGAGCCCTGAATGATAAAAAGTTTCAACCAAAGATAATATATCCTGATAGACTTTCATTCAAACTAGATGGAGTCATCAAAACCTTCCCAGACAAGCAACAGTTAAAGGAAGCAATCATCATCAAACCTTCTCTGAAAGAGGTTCTAAAAGAACTCTTATAAACAAGAGCATCATCATAATACTTGCAACATATCAGAACAAATAAAAACTTCTTGAACAATGGCACTACAACACATTAAATCCAAATATCAGTAAATGTCAATGGTTTAAACTGACCAATCAAAAGGCACAGAGTGGGAGGATGGATCAGAAAACATGACCCAACCATATACTGCTTCAAAGAAACCCACTTGACCCAACAAGATAAACACAGACTTAAAGTAAAAGGATGGAAAACTATCACACAGGTTAATGGACCACAAAAAAGGCAGGAACAGCCATTCTTATCTCTGACACAATAGATTTTAAATTAAATAAAGTAAGAAAAGATAGGCAAGGTCATTACATAATGATAAAAGGATCAATCAGCCAAGAAGATTTAAAAATTATTAACATCTATTCACCCAATGAGGGACCACCTAAATACATCAAGCACCTACTCAAAGAACTTCAAATGTACATCAATAGTAATACAATAATAATGGGAGACTTTAAAACCCCGCTCTCACACTTAGACAGATCAACAAAGCAGAAAATCAGAAAAGATACAAGAGAATTAAATGAAGAGATGGACAGACTAGACCTCCTGGACATTTTCAGAGTTCTTCACCCCCCAAAACTAGAATACACATTCTTTTCAAATCCATACAACACATACTCAAGGATAGACCACATATTAGGCCACAAAGACAGCATCAACAAATTCAAGAGCATTGAAATGATCCCAAGTATCTTCTCAGGCCACAATGGAGTAAAACTGACATTTAACAATAAACAGAAAACTATTAAAAGTCACAGAATTTGGAAACTAAACAACATACTGCTTAAGAACTACTGGGTCAGAGAGACACTCAAGCAGGAAATTCAAATGTTTCTGGAAACAAATGAAAATGAATACACAAGCTATCAAAATATTTGGGACACAGATAAAGCAGTACTGAGAGGGAAACTCACAGCCATACAATCACATATTAAACAACAAGAAAAAAAACCAAATAAACAACCTTACTGCATACCTTAAGGACTTAGAAGAAGAGGAACAAAGGAACCCTAAAGCAACCAGAAGGATAGAAATCACTAAAATTAGAGCAGAAATAAACAACATCAAAAATAAGAGAACCATACAAAAGATCAATGAAGCCAAATGCTGGTTCTTTGAAAAATTAAACAAGATTGAAAAACCCCTAGCCAGACTCACTAAACAAAAAAGGAAGAAGACTCAAATTCATAGAATTATAAACTATAGAGGAGATATCACAACTAACACCACAGAAATCCAGAAAATCATCTGAAACTTCTATGAAGAACTATATGCCAATAAGCTAGAGAATCTGGAAGAAATGGAAGAATTCCTAGAAACATATGCCCTTCTAAAACTGAACCAAGAAGAACTATAAAACCTAAATGCACCAATCACAGATGAAGAAATTGAAACTGTTATTAAGAATCTACCCAACAACAAAAGTCCTGTACCAGATGGATTCACAAATGAATTCTACAAAACCTTCAGGAAACAGTTAATACCCATACTCCTAAAGCTTTTCCATAAGATCAAAGAAACAGGAACACTCCCTTCCACCTTCTATGAAGCCAACATCACCATGATACCAAAAGCAGATAGAGACACAACAAAAAAGGAAAACTACAGACCTGATGAACATAGATGCCAAAATATTAAACAAGATATTGGCCAACAATGCAGCAGCATATCAAAAAGATTGTTCATTATGACCAAGTGGGATTCATCCCAGAAATGCAAGGCTAGTTCAACATAAGTAAGTCTATCAATGTCATTCATCAATAAAAGCAAATAAAATAAAATCAATAAAAGCAAAGCCAAAACCCACATAATTATCTCAGTAGATGCCGAGAAAGCCTTTGACAAAATCCAACACCCATTCATGCTCAAAACCCTACAAAAAATGGGGATAGACGGGAAATTCCTCAAGATAGTGGAATCCATATATAGCAAACCTACAGCCAACATCATACTCAGTTAACAGAAGCTGAAAGTGTTCCCTCTCAGATTGGGTACTAGATAGGGCTGTCCACTATCACCATTACTCTTCGATGTACTATTGGAAGTTCTTGCCATAGCAATCAGGCAAGAGAAAGAAATCAAAGGAATACAGATTGGAAGGAAAGTAGTCAAACTCTCACTATTGGCAGATGATATGATAGTATACATAGGAAAACCTAAAGAATCCAGTAGAAAACTATTGGAAGTTATTAGGCAATATAGCAAGGTGTCAGGCTACAAAATCAATGTACAAAAATCAATGGCATTTCTCTATGAAAACACTAAATCTGAAGAAGAAGACATCCAGAAATCACTCTCATTCACTGTTGCAACAAAATCAATAGGAGTAAAGTTGACCAAAGAAGAGAAACACTTGTATACTGAAAACTATGAGTCACTCTTCAAGGAAATAGAAAATGATACCAAGAAATGGAAAGACATTCCATGCTCATGGATTGGAAGAATAAATATCATGAAAATGAATATTCTCCCCAGAGCCATATACAAATTTATTGCAATACCCATGAAAGTTCCACCAAGCTTATTTAAGAAAATAGAACAAAAACTACAATCATTTATCTGGAACCAGAAAACACCTAGAATTGCCAAAACCATCTTGGGGAAAAGAAACAGAAACAGAGGCATCACACTCCCAGATCTCAATCTATATTATAAGGACATCATCATCAAAACAACCTGGTACTGGAACAAAAATAGGCACACAGACCAGTGGAACAGAATTGAAAGCCCAGACCTAAACCCCCACACCTATGGACATCTAATCTTTGATAAGGGGGCCCAAAGTATTAAATGGAAGGAGACTCTCTTCAATAAATGGTGCTGGGAAAACTGGGTTGTAACATGCAGAAGAATGAAACTGAACCACCTTATCTCACCAGAAACAAAAATCAACTCCAAATGGATTAAAGACCTGGCTGTTAAACCAGAAACTATCAAATACTTAGAGGAAAACATTGGTGAAACACTTTCCCACCTAAACCTCAAGGACATCTTTGATGAAACAAACCCAATCGCAAGGAAGACTAATGCAGAAACAAACCAATGGGACTACATCAAATTTAAAAGCTTCTGCACAGCCAAAGAAACTATCACACAAACAAAGAGACCTCTCACAGAATGGGAGAAGATCTTCACATGCCAAACATCAGACAAGAGACTAATAACCAAAATATACAAAGAGCTCAGCAAACTTAGCAACAAAAAAGCAAATGACCCCATCCAAAAATGGGCAGAGGATATGAACAAGACATTCACTTCAAAGGATATCCAAATGGCTAACAAACATATGAAAAACTGGTCCAGGTCGCTGATTGTCAGAGAAATGCAAATAAAAACAACACTGAGATACCATCTCACCTCTGTGAGAATGGCATACATCAAAAATGACAGAAGCAACAAATGTTGGAGAGGCTGTGGGGACAGAGGAACCATTCTGCACTGCTGGTGGGAATGTAAATTTGTCCGGCCTCTCTGGACAGCAGTCTGGAGAACTCTCACAAGTCTAGACATAGACCTTCCATATGACCCAGTAATTCCTCTCCTGGGGATATACCCCAAGGATTACATAATGCCCAACCAAAAAGATATGTATACATATATGTTCATAGCAGCACAATTCATAATAGCTAAAACCTGGAAGGAACCCAGGTGCCCAACAGCAAAAGAGTGGCTGAGAAGCTGTGGTACATATACACAATGGAATACTATGTAGCTATTAAGAACAATGAGCCCACCTTATCTGACCCATCTTGGATGGAGCTAGAAGGAATTATGTTAAGTCAGCTAAGTCAGAAAGATAAAGATGAGTATGGGATGATCCCACTCATCAACAGAAGTTGAGAAAGAAGAACAGAAAGGGAAACTAAAAGCAGTATCTGATTAAATTGAGAGCAGGGCACCAATGTAAAAGCCCTGTGGTGAAGGGGAGGGTGGCCATTGGGCTTCCTGGTGCGACAGGGGGTGGGGGTGGGGGGCAGGGGGTTGGGGATGGAACACAGTCTTTTGGTGGTGGGAATGGTGTTTATGTACATTACTATTAAAGTGTAAACATATAAACCACTATTTAATTAATATGAGAGGGAAAAAATTGATCATATGTCTAGAACATCTTAAAACACAGACTGAGTCTTTTTAATAGATAAGCTGATATGTGGACTCTCTCAAAAGCCTAGACCAGGGAGTACAGAAAAAAACCAGTACCACAGCTATATACAAGATGCTGGGTATTATACCCCAAACCCTAACAAAAGGACTTTCCAAAGTTAACCCAATTACCAAATAATGTGATGATAACAGTAACCATCCATTGTCTTCTTGAACCCTAAGACAACAGGAGCCTCACATTTCCACTATAGAGCCTATATTTCCCCCAGTCCTGGAAACTTAGGGCACGGCCCACTTTCTTGCATGCTGCTCTCAATTCAAATCAAATAATATTACATCCGCGGATTGCACCCTAATCATCGCAATGAGTGCCACCACAACATGTTTCACTTCAGACTGTGACCAGAGACTTCGGGTGTGGAATGACAATCCTTCAGCTTCATCACTCGGGTGAGACCTTTCCTTTCATACTATTCTCTAATTCCATTCCAGGTGGTCCACTCCCCAATAAAGTCCCCAAACCTAGATATAGTCCAGGTCCCCTGAGGTAGAGCATAGGTTCACACATGCCCATAAACTAGGGGAAAAATATATACCTGAAAGCAAAAGTACACAAAAGCATGCAGGGGATACCCCCCAACACCTCATCTGCACTATTCCAGTCTTTAGGTCCATGATTGTTCAACAATTTGTTTGGCTTTGTATATTAACTATCTTTTCAGCCACCAGGTTCCAGATGCCAGCAAGATGCTGACCAGACTTCCCTGGACAGACGACCCCATCAATGTGTACTGGAGCTCCGCTTCCCCAGAGTCCCACCCTACTAGGGAAAGAGAGAGGCAGACTGGGAGTATGGATCGACCAGTCAACCCCCATGTTCAGTGGGGAAGCAATTCCAGAAGCCAGACCTTCCACCCTCTGCAACCCACAACAACCCTGGATTCATACTCCCAGAGAGTCAGAGAATGGGAAAGCTATCAGGGGAGGGGATGGGATATGGAGAACGGGTTATGGGAATTGTGCGGAACTGTACCCCTCTTATTCTATGGTTTTGTTAATGTCTCCTTTCTTAAATAAAAAAAAAGAAATTAAAAAAAGAGTTTGAGACATACTATGAATTTTCCCCCTCATATTAATTAGTGATTTATATGACTACAAATTAATAAGCATGTATATAAACACCATTCCCACCACCAAAAGACTGTGCCCCATCCTCCCAACCTCCTCCCGCTGCCCCAGGAAGCTGAATATCCACCCTCACCCTCACCTCAGGGTTTTTACTTTGGTGCCCTACTCCAAATTTAGTCAAGTTCTGCTTTTAGTTTCCCTTTCTGTTTTTCTTTCTCAACTTCTGTTGATGAGTGGGATCATCCCATACTCATCTTTATCTTTCTGACTTAGCTCACTTAACATAATTCCTTCTAGCTCCATCCAAGATGGGTCAGAGAAGGTGGGTGCATTGTTCTTGATAGCTGTGTAATACTCCATTGTGTATATATACAACAGCTTTCTCAGCTGCTCATCTGTTGTTGGGCACCTGGGTTGCTTCCAGCTTTTAGATATTACTAATTGTGCTACTGTAAACATAGGTGTACAAATATCTTTTTGGTTGGTTGTTATGGAGTACTGGATTATATCCCAAGAGAGAAATTACTGGGTCATATGGAAGGTCCATGTCTAGCCTTGTGAGAGTTCTCCAGATTTCTCTCCACAGAGATTGGACCAAATTACATTCCCACCAGCAGTGCAGGAGGGTTCCTCTGTCCCCACAGCCTCTCCAGCATTTGTTGCTGCTGTCTTTTTTTATGTATGCCATTCTCACAGTGGTGAGGTGGTATCTCAATGTTTTTATTTGCATTTCTCTGACAATCAGTGACCTGGAGCAATTTTTCATGTGCTCGTTAGCCTTTTGGATCTCTTCTGTAGTAAATGTTCTGTTCATCTCCTCTGCCCATTTTTGGATGGGGCCGTTTGCTTTTTTGTTGTTAAGTTTGCTGAGCTCTTTGTATATTTTGGTTATTAGTCTCTTGTCTGATGTATGGCATGTGAAAATCTTCTCCCATTCTGTGAGGGGTCTCCTTGTCTGTGTGATAGTTTCTTTGGCTGTGCAGAAGCTTTTAAATTTGATGTAGTCCCATTGATTTGGTTCAGCTTTAGTCTTCCTTGCAATTGGGTTTGTTTCATCAAAGATGTCCTTGAGGTTTAGGTGGGAAAGTGTTTCACCAATGTTTTCCTCTAAGTATTTGATAGTTTCTGGTTTAACAGCCAGGTCCTTGAACCATTTGGAGTTGATTTCTGTTTCTGGTGAGATAAGGTGGTTCAGTTTCATTCTTCTGCATGTTACAACCCAGTTTTCCCAGCACCATTTATTGAAGAGAGTCTCCTTCCATTTAATACTTTGGGCCCCCTTATCAAAGATTAGATATCCATAGGTGTGGGGGTTTAGGTCTGGGCTTTCAATTCTGTTCCACTGGTCTGTGTGCCTATTTTTGTTCCAGTACCAGGCTGTTTTGATGATGATGTCCTTATAATACAGTTTGAGATCTGGGAGTGTGATGCTTCTATTTCTGTTTCTTTCCATCAAGATTATTTGGGCAATTCTGGGTGTTTTTTGGTTCCAGATAAATGATTGCAGTTTATGTTATAGTCTCTTAAAGAAGCTTGGTGGAACTCTGATGGGTATCACATTAAATTTGTATATGGCCCTGGGGAGAATATTCTTTTTGATGATATTAATTATTACAACCTGTGAGCATGCAATACCTTTCTATTTCTTGGTATCATTTTCTGTTTCCTTGAATAGTGACTCATAGTTTTCAGTATACAAGTCTTTCATTTCTTTGATCAGTTTTATTCCTAGGTATTTTATTGATTTTGCTGCAACAGTGAATAGGAGTGATTTCTGGATATCTTCTCCTCAGATTTAGTGTTTTCATAAAGAAATGCCACTGATTTTTGTACATTGATTTTTGTAGCCTGACCCCTTGCTATATTGCCTAATAACTTCCAGTAGTTTTCTGCTGGATTCTTAAGGGTTTTCTATGTATACTGTCAAATCATCTACAAATAGTGAGAGCTTTAATTCTTCCCTTCCAATCTGTATTCCTTTGATTTCTTTCTCTTGTCTGATTGCTATAGCAAGAACTTCCAATACTACATTGAAAAGTAATCGTGATAATGGACAGCCTGTCTAGTCCCCGAACTAAGGGGGAACGCTTTCAGCTTCTGTTAATTGAGTATGATGTTGGCTGTAGGTTTGCTATATATGGACTCCTCTATCTTGAGTAATTTCCCATCTATTCCCATTTTTTGTAGTGTTTTGAGCATGAATGGGTATACGATTTTGTCAAAGGCTTTCTCGGCATCTATTGAGATAATCAAGTGGTTTTTGGTTTTGCTTTTATTGATATGGTGAATTACATTAATTGACTTATACATGTTGAACCATCTTTGCATTCCTGGGATAACTCCCACTTGGTCGTGACGAACAATCTTTTTGATATACTGTTGTATCCAGTTGGCCAGGATCTTGTTTAATATTTTGGCATCTATGTTCATCAGAGATATTGGTCTGTAGTTTTCCTTTATTTGTTGTGTCCCTATCTACTTTTGGTATCAGGGTGATGTTGGCTTCATAGAAGGTGGAAGGGAGTGTTCCTGTTCCTTTAATCTTGTGGAAGAACTTTACAAGTATAGGTATTAGCAGTTTCCTGAAGGTTTTGTAGAATTTGTTTGTGAATCCATCTGGTCCAGGACTTTTGCTGTTGAGAAGACTCTTAATAACTGTTCCTATTTCTTTGTCTGTGATCGGTGCATTTAGGTTTTGTAGTTCATCTTGGTTCAGTTTAGGAATGGTATATGTTTCCAGGAATTCTTCCATTTCTTCCAGATTCTCTGGCTTGGTAATAGTTCTTCATAGACGTTTCACAGGATTTTCTGGATTTCTGTGGTATCAATTGTAATCACTCCTCTATAGTTTACAATTCTATTTATGTGGGTCTTCTCCCTTTTTTTTTTAGTGAGTCTAGTTAGGGGTTTGTCAATCTTGTTTAATTTTTCAAAGAACCAGCATTTGGCTTCATTGATCTTTTGTATGGTTCTCTTATTTTTGATGTTGTTTATTTCTGCTCTCATTTTAGTGATTTCTATCCTTCTGGTTGCTTTGGGGTCCCTTTATTATTCTTCCTCTATGTCCTTAAGGCATGCAGTAAAGTAATTTATTTGAGCTTTTTCTTGTTCTCTAATATGTGATTTTATGGCTATGAGTTTCCCTCTCAATACTGCTTTAGCTGTGTCCCAAATATTTTGATAGCTTGTGTCTTCATTTTCATTTGTTTCCAGGAACATTTGAATTTTTGCTTGAGTGCCTCTCTGACCGAGTGATTGTTAAGCAGTATGTTTCTGAGTTTCCAAATTCTGTGACTTTTAGTAATTTTCTGTTTGTTGTTGAATGTTAGCTTTACTCCACTGTGGTCTTAGAAGATACTTGGGATGATTTCAATGCTCTTGAATTTGTTGATACTGTCTTTGTGGCCTAACATGTGGTCTACCCTTGAGGATGTGATGTGTGGATTTGAAAAGAATGTGTATTCCAGTTTTTTGGGGTGAAGAACTCTGAAAATGTCCAGGAGGTCTAGTCTGTCCATCTCTTCATTTAATTCTCTTGTTTCTTTGTTGATTCTCTGGTTTGTTGATATTTCTAAATATGAGAGTGGTTGTTGAAGTCTACCACTATTATTGTATTACTATTGATGTATTTTTGTACTTCTTTCAGTGAGTGTTTGATGTACTTAGATGGTCCCTCATTGGGTGCATAGATGTTAATAATTTTTAAATCTTCTTGGTTGATTTATCCTCTAATCATTAAGCAATGGCCTTGCCTAACTTTTATTACTTTATTTAATTTAAAGTCTATGGTTTTAGAGATGAGAATGGCTGTTCCTGCCTTTTTTGTGTGGTCCATTAGCCTGTATGATAGTTTTCCATCCTTTCACTTTAAGTCTGTCTTTATCTTGTTGGGTCAGATAAGATTATTGCAAGCAGCATATGGCTGGGTTGTGTTTTCTGATCCATCTTCCCACTCTGTGTTACTTCTTTTGAGATCATCCCATATGTCTCTATTGTTGTTTTCAGTGTCTCTCAATCTGTTTTTGAGCTCTTTTACCTCTTTCTTTGTTTTCTGTACCTCATTCTCTGGCTAATTCTGCTTTCTGCTTCTGTTAATCTGCTTTCCCTTCCCTCAGCTTCTTTCTTCAGTTCAGTTATAGTATTAGCTTGTCCTGCTAGTTGGCCTTTTTTTTTTTATAATTTTTTAAAATTTTATTTATTTATTCCCTTTTGTTGCCCTTGTTTTATTGTTGTAGTTATTATTGTTGTTGTCATTGTGGATAGGACAGACAGAAATGGAGAGAGGAGGGGAAGACAGAGAGGAGGAGAGAAAGATAGACACCTGCAGACCTGCTTCACTGCCTGTGAAGCGACTCCCCTGCAGGTGGGGAGCCGGGGTTCAAACCGGGATCCTTATGCCAGTCCTTGTGCTTTGCGCCACCTGCGCTTAACCCACTGTGCTACAGCCCGACTCCCTACTAGTTGGCCTTTTAGCTCTGCTATTTCAGCTTTCATTTCTCTAATTAGCTCAAAGTAGTTTGTATTTTTTGAGCTTCTCCTCTGTTGATTCCCTAATTCTGATAGCCCTTTCCTTCATAGTTGTCTTAATTTCTGGGGTTACTAGGTTTACTATTGCTTGCATACTTTTCTGATCTATGGTTACTTCTGACTAATTTGGAGTTTCTTCTGGGTTCCTGTCCTGATTCATTGTAGTAACCGTTTTATTTGATCTTGATTAAACCGTTTTTTATTGATGTGGTTTTTATTTTTCTGTTCTGTTGTTCTTCAGTTGTTGTGTTTTGAGTACAAACCAATCTATACTAAAGACCTTTATGATAAGTGCAATCATCAACCTCAGAAATTACAACAATAGTAACTGAGGCAAGGATTGATGCAGTTCAACCAATACCATTTAGTCAAACAACACCTCCAGTCCAAGAAAAATAGCAATCAAACAAAAGAAAAAGAAAGGGACAGGAAAAAAGGGAAAGCAAGAATAAACAATTATGCAAATCTACTGTACACTATAAATTCTAGGGATAGAAAAGGGACAAAGGGAAGTAAATAAGATATACACACATAGGTCCACTCCAAGTCAGATTTCTTCCCCAAAATAATTCACAAGTGAGTATCTGTGAATTCAGAAAACAAAAGAAGGAGGAAGGAGAAAAAGAATTAAAAATCAAAGGAAGGAAAAAAGAAAGAAGAAAAAAGGAATATCAGTGAAAGGTAAGAATTTTTTTTTAATTAACCAGGAGGCAGGAAAAAGGAGAGTGGAGAGAGAGGTAGAGAGAAACAAGTTCCTTTCACAATGGATAGGACACCCAGTCACATTCCAATGGAAAGAACAACAACAGTTAATTTTGGCCAATCTGAAGAAGGTGAATGGAAAAGGGACACGTGTATATAATAATAGTAGTAATAAAATAAAATAAAATAAAATAAAATAGAGTAGAAAACCCCTAACAGTCAGTCTGTAGCTTGGGCGGCTCTATTGGCTGTAGGCAGCCTGAGCGAAGACACCCAATTGTAAGAAGTAAAGATGTATCAAAAAACAAAAACAAACAAACAAAAAAAACCTCCATGCAGTCTTTCCCAGGCAGGGATGAGGCTCTGATTGGTCAGGTATTTTGTCACTCAAATAGAGCTCCAGCCACTTAAAAAAAAAAAGAGAGAGAGAAGTTAAAGGAAGAAGCTAGGAATGACACCCCTGGTGAGCCAAGAATCTTGGTAAAGAAAATAGCTCAGTGGGGAGCCTGTACTGCCCCTGGTCGCTGGTACTGGGGTTGGGGTCCTGAGCTCAGAAACAATCAAAGTATTTTCCTTTGTCCCTCTGACCTCCTTTTGTCAGCCCAAGAGAGAGTTATGGGACTTTATTTTGATGTCACTCTGACCAGCTTGTGTTCACCCTCCTACAGAAAGCCCAGTATCCTACCCTATCCAGCGGATCCTGCATTGCAAACTGCTGCCTCTTGGAGCTCCTGGCAGCTGCGGCTCCAAAATCCTTAAATCACTTCTTATGACAGTAGGTACCACAGGTATACTGTGAGGGAAGACTGAAATTTATTAAGTTGTATCATTTTTTTTTTGGACAGGACAGAGAGGTATTGAGAGGAGAGGGGGAGATAGAGAGAAAGGGAGAGAAAGACACCTGCAGACCTGCTTCACCCCTTGTGAAGTGACACACACTCTCGTAGGTAGGGAACGGGCTCAAACTAGGATCTTGAGTAGATCCCTGTGCTTTGTAGTATGTGCACTTAACATGGTGCACCACCTCCAGGCTCCCAAGTTATATCATCTTGCCATGAGCCTCAGTGTTATGCAAGAATGAGGATTACCAAAGGTAGCTTTGTAATACTTCAGTCTGCTAGTAATCTCTTACTATGCCTTCACAGATCTGGCATATGGTGGTTCTGGGGATTGAACCTATGACCTCAAGAGCCCCTAGCATGAAGGTATGTTGCATAAACATGTGTGCCATCTTCCAGCCCACTCAATTAGATTTCAGTTTTTGGAGCAAAAAAAATAATGTGTAAGCATGGACATGCTGCAAATGATATGTGTGAAACCTATTGCCGCTAGAATAGTGTTCATTATTGATCTGACATTCACAGCCATGCATCCTGACTCGATCTGGCAGGAATTGACCCTACTGCTCTGTCACTAACTGGATTAGGCATTGTGACAGCTGGAGTGCCCAAGGAAACAGACCCTGAGCCTCGAGAAACTTGTATGCAGCAGGTTCACCAGGAGTGTTTGGGGACGAGCATGTGAAGCAGAAGATGCTGGGTTGTGTTGCAGCTGCAGTGAAGGCCTTGGTGGACCCTGTGGAGGGCTCTAGGCTTGGGATACCCTGCAGAGTAGTTGTGATCAGGGATAGTGGGGCCTGGATTTTAAACTTTCTCATGAAGATGTGGGGGGGGTGGTAAGCTGTGCTGTCAGAGTGGTAGAGCAATTCTTGGAGGACTCTGCTAAGAATGTCAGCTGTTCAGCACCTTACCATCCTGAAGGGGTGGGGGTGTGTGGGGGAAGTCCCATCAGGCATCCTCTATCAGGGGAGATGATCATGATCTCAAAAGGAACCATCAGTGGCCTGGCCAGGACAGCTGTGCTCACAGTTATGGTAATGGTTGGGGCTGATCAGATCATCTTTTGAAGGGTTCTCACAGACGAGTATTTGATGGAGGAATACTCTGTGACTTATTTCTAATAGTGACTCCACAGAGCAGGGACATGCATAGCAGGGCCATTTCTGCACAGAAAGCAGCATGACTACAGGGATTTGGGATCCCAATGAGCTGCTTGCACTGGGAAACCAGACTCTGAAGCCCCTTTCTTGTTTTCTTTGAGTGTTCTGAGTTCAAAGCCTATCATTGGACATAACCATAATGCTACTCTGCTCTCAGGACCCTAAAAGAAGTCATCAGTGTATCCTCATAACTGTAAGGGGCCTAGGTGGCCTACTTTGGCGACAGACCAGGGACCAGGAGTTATTAAACAGGAATTCTGGTGTCCGTGGGTATCTCAGAAAAGAATGACGCTGAAGATCACCTTAAACTAGCCCTTAAACTTGTTTCTTACCAACCCCTGATCTCCTTGCACTCTCCTGCTTATCTCACCAAACTACTTCCAAACGTGCAAGCTCCCATCTTCTTAACCATCCTCTCTTTCTTTCTCATCTTTCATTCTGTGAACTGACAGCTCATTTTGCCTCTAGTCGTGTACTTCAAACTTTTGTTCCCAAACATTAGGTAAACGTGCCATTTTGAATTGATCCAGGGTGGATATGGGTACCCAGGGCAGAAATATTACCACCTATGAAAAGAAATCCTGTTGTGTACTGAGACTGTACACTATCAGGAACCAGACCAGACATCTTCTATTGACTTTATCCTTTCAGTGTGGCTTAGAGAGAGTAAATGGATTGGAACCCAGTGGTACTGTCTTCTCATCTCATGTCTCTAAAAAATAAGAAAGGGAGCTTGGGAAGGTGGCTCAGTGGGTACATACATGGACTTGTGTGTGTGAGCAGCCACACTGATTCCTTGTACCACATCTACTAGAGCAATAAATGCCCTGTTTTCTTTCTTTCTATTTCTTTCTTTCTTTCTTTCTTTCTTTTTCTTTATTTCTTTCTTTATTTCTCTCTCTCTCTTTCTTTCTCTCTCTCTCTCTCTATTTATCTATCTATAAGTCATCTATCTCTATCTCTGTTTCTCTCACTGAATAAGTAAATAAATCTTGGGAAAAAAATAGGCAAAAACCCTTTGATGATAAACTTTCAGGTGTTTGGTATATACAGTCTCAAGAGTTTGTTTTTTGTTTGTTTTTGTCATCAGGTTTATTGCTGGGCTTGGTGACTACATGATGAATCCACCACTCCCAGAAGCCATACTTTTTCTATTATTACTAATTATTATTTGATAGAGCAGACATTGAGAAGGGAGAGATAGGGAGAGAAAGAGAGATACCTGCAATACTGCTTCACTGCTCATGATGCTTCCCCAATGCAGGTAGGGAGTGGAGGTTTGAACCCAGATCCTAGCACATGGTAGCATGTATGCTAAAACAGGTGCACCACCACCTGGGGCATCCAGTCTTCTTTCTTGACATATTTGGTCTCTCTCTTCTCTTCAACCACACCATGCAATGGAACCCAATATAAATGACAATGACAAAAATTAAAACCAAATGATGGGGGTGGGGTGGTGGTATAACTGGTTAAGAATGAACAGTACCATGCTCAAAGATGTGGCTTCAAGTCCCTGTTCCCCACCTGCTTCTGAGTGGTGAAGACACTGCATGAATGGTAAATCAGTTTTCATGTCTCTCTCTTTCTCTATCTCTCTCTTTTTATTTTTGATTTAATTTAATTTTATTTTTGCCTCAGGGTTATCACTTAGGCTTAGTGCCTACACTGCAAATACACTGCTCCTGGCAGACATTTCCCCCTTTTTTTTCTATTGTATTTAATAGGACAGAGATAAAATAAGAGAGGATGGGAGAGATAGAAAGGGAGAGAGAGAGATGGGCCCCAGATCAAACCAGTGGGGCTTATAGCTAACAATACTTACATACTTTCCCCATATTTGGGAGCTACTCTCCTCCCTGATCTAGATTTCAAGTCCTTTCTCCAACTCTGACACCATTTCCCCAGACAATAACTTAGGTCACCTGCATGTTAGATGTCAAGATCAGGCAAAAATAATAGCTCTCGTTGCTGCTTCTATTATTGCCAGGCTAGCGTGGGGGTGCCTCTTCCTGGGTCGTACTCTCTGGGTTGGAGAGAACTCGACCGGAGCCAGCCTGGGCTGCTACTCACTCAGCGATGTGAGGGAGATGACTCAGGAACCAAGCTCGTGGTGGCGAGGCAATGCAATATCTTTATTAATCAGGGAGCCCAAGCTTTTAAAGGCTGGACCCAGAAGTGGCAAGTTGGAAACAGGAAAGGGGTGGAGAAAGGCAAAAGGGACTGGAAAGGTAGAAACTTCCTTATCAACTGTTGTGAGGGTTTTAACTGGTAGGATTAATAATACCCTGGAGGCAGGGAGGGTCTTGAGGGTAGAAAGAAGATAGGTCAAAGGGATGGAATGGGTGGGGATCTTCCAGGCAGAATATTGATTATGTAGATAGGCCATAGTATCAGGAATGCAGGGTGGAGCAGGGGGAGCTGGTTTAAAGTTTTAAGGAATGCCAGGCTCCTGGAGGCAGAAAAATGCAGGGTGCTTTGTGAGGCTCCTCACATTTTCCCAACATCTTCCCCTTTCTTTTTATCTAATGGCTATAGTATCAGAAATGCAGGGTGCTTTGTAAGGCAGGGAGTCTGATAAGACGGGGCAAACCTTTGGGGTTACTCCTGTCCTTCCTTGCTCAACCTTTCGGTAGAGAGAGACTGATAGGAAAAATGCACTTCTCAGGTCAAATCGTGCCAAGCTCAACCACATCCTCACAATTTCCCAACATATTATTAGTTGGTGGTGGTGTGAGTAGAAGACACCCCACTCAAGCAACCTGATGAAGTAGTGGTTCCTTGGAAATTGGTTTGTGCTTTCTGGGGCCCATTAAGTCCTCTGGGTCCCCTCGATTGGAGTTACCATTTCCTGGAGGTTTTCCTAGGTAGGGGGTAGGGGGAGTGTGCAGGACTTTGACCCTGAAAGTCCACTCCTCATCCAGGGGCTTGACTGAGTGCTCAGCTCCAGGTGAGGGAGAGTCCCAATGTATGTACGGATGCATGTGTGTGTTGGGGGTTGGGAGTGGGGAGACTGGTGTTCCTGCTTGGGCTTGTCTGCTTACCCGAGAAGAATAAAAAAGATGCAGGTGGTTGTATAGCTGCCCTGGGGGACACGCTGGGGGTGTTGCCCCATTAGGCGACTGAGCACTACGTTCCAGGTGGGTGGCTCTTGGTGCAGCCTGGACCTCTCTGGGCACATCTCCCTGTTGGGGTGAGTCTGCTTTTCCTGGATGTGTCCCCAACACACTTTCTCATGACCCTGGCCAGATGTGGTCTTCCTGGCTGCTCCTTCCTATCACTGCTGTCATTTCAAGCCTGCAGGAACCAAGAGAGTTGATGGCTAGTGACCATATGACATATCTCTGCTCTCCTGATGGTAGTAACTCAGGTCAAGGGGGCCTGAATTCCATCTCATGCATGACTGCTTTTTGTTCAGAAAGCTGAAGCCACCTGCTCAAATTATACAGTGAGGGAGTGGCAGAGACCTGAGTTGTGCTGATATTAGTGCCCACCTTGGGAGTGCATCTGTTTTCCTTTGGGGGTGCTGAGGCCCCATGAGCCCAGAAAAGCCTTATCAGAGCTCTCCAAGTATAACTGGCCTGTGTGGACTCCCTAGCCTGGCAGGTGTGGCTCATGGCTCCTGGCAGGCCCACCATTACCTTCCTGAAGAGCTGTAGCCTGGTTCCCAAGCTGCCACCCTGCAGCTGTCCCTGTTGGCTCAGTGTGGACTGGGAGGGGGCACTGAGGTCACGGGAAAGGGCTGCTCAGTTATGGGAGGCCTCACCCCAGAGCAGCTCCGGGGACCACGTCGGGCCTTTGTCAGCTTCACGCACTGGTTAAGCTGGGTTGAACCAAAGGTCAGATTTAATTGCCAATCTAGAAAGATCCTTGCTGGTCAGGTCAACCCCAAAGCAGTCTTATGAAAGGACCATGGGAGCTTTCCCATTCCTCACCCTGGCAGCTTTTCTAACTTGGTGGATAGAAAATTCTGATCCCAAGAACCTCCTAAGCAGCAAAATTAGAAATCCTAAGCTTTTAGGGGTGTGGGAGACTGGCAGGGAGTTTCGGGTCATTTCTTAGCTGCACAGAGGCAGTTTTCCAACAAAAGTGAACTGGATGGGAACAAGAGAAATACAGAGAAAGTGGCAGCAGGGAGATAACAGCAGGGAAAGACTCTCCCAACTCTGTCAGACCTGTGATTGGAGTAACTTTGAGGTACAGAAAGCAATGTAAGTGCAGGCAGGTTCCTTGAGGGAGATGTCTAAGGGTCTTGTTCTCCTCCACTCCTTCTAGCCTCACCTTGGCAAAGTGCCTGTGCCAGGCTTCCCACCATAGCTAGGGTCCTCCTCACCCTCCCAGAATTTAGATTATTTCTGCTTTGGACAAGATCATGTGACTCAAGGGATGCTGTACCTACACCAACTTCAAGCCACAAGAGGTCTGTCTGCCGATGTCTACTTGATCTCTTATGTGTGTGGGGTGCACCTCCACTGGGGGTGGGGGTCTAGCTGAACTGCTAGCTGGAGAATGAGAAACTTGGAGCCCAGACTAAGCTGCCCCCTACCCGCTCCCCATTATCACAGGGGGCTTATATGAGGAGACAGAAGAGTGAGAGTCAGAGATTTGAAGATGCTCCATGGCTGGTTCCGAAGATGGAAGAAGGGGCCATGAGTCAGTGACTGTGAAGATGGAAGAAGAGGCCATGAGTCAGTGACTGTGGATACCCCATGAACTCTAAAGATACAGAAGCAGGGTTTCCCCTGGAACCTCTGGAAACTCTGCTCTGCTAACATCTTGTGTTTAGCCAAGGAGACCCCTCTCAATCTTCTGATCTCCAGAATGGGATGAAAATAAACCCGTTGTTTTAAGCCACTAGGTTGGGGAAAATTGTTACAGCACTCAGAGCAATCTCATACGTACAACTCTAATTCAGCCTCTTGGATAAAATTTGTTGTGCTTGGCTAGCAGGTAGCTCAGCTGTATCCAGCTGTATTCACTCAGCTATATTCATTGCTCTGCCATGAGCAAGACCCAGGTTCGAGTCTGGCCTCCATGACACTGGAGGAAGCTTCAGTGTTGTAGTGTTCTTTCCTCTTCCTCTTTAGTGTGTCTATCTGGGGGGAAAACGTCATAATGGTGAAACTTGGGTGATGACAAAAGAAAAGAAAAATATGGGGCCAGGTGATGGAGCACCTGGTTAAGCACAGGTATTACCATGTGCAAGGACTCGGGTTCAAGACCTTGGTCCCCACCTATAGGGGGAAGTTTCATGAATGGTAAAGCAGGTCTACAGATGTCTCTCTATTTCTCTTTGCCTCTCTACCTCCCACACAATTTCTCTCTGTCCTATCAAATAAAATAAACAAAGTTTAAAGATAAGACAAGAAAAGAAAAATGCCCATAAGTCACCCAAGATCCTCTCAATGCATATGTGACCATAGAGACCCATAAGAAGGGCCTCATGGGAGTCGGGTAGTAGTGTAGCAGGCTAAGCACAGGTGGTGCAAAGCACAAGGGCCAGCATAAGAATCCTGGTTTGAGCCCCCAGCTCCACACCTGCAGGGGAGTCCCTTCACAAGCAGTGAAGCAGGTCTGCAGGTATCTTTCTCTCCCCCTCTCTGTCTTCCCCGCCTCTCTCCATTTTTCTCTGTCCTATCCAACAATGACGACAACAATAATAACTACAGCAATAAAAACAAATAGGGCAACAAAAGTTAATAAATGAAAACATATTTTAAAAAAGAAAATAATATATTAAAAAAAAAGAAGGGCCTTATAGGTCACCCACATTAGCAAGAAAGGATAACATACGGATAGTGATGGTATGGGCAGCTCCTGGCAGGCATTGAGGACTTGGTGACTCCTGGTGCCCAGTATAGTTTCTCTGGACACACCAAAGAAAGGCATGACTGCAGAAGGAAAACTCCTTGGTGACTGTACAATATAATTCAGAGCAAATGTAATATATTTAGGAAGACCTTCCCTGCTCAACATCTGCTCTCTTCATTTGGGGGTGGGGAGGGCCTATCCTATCGAGTCCCCACTATCAATCCTATGATCTTTTCACCCTAGGATCCAGATATGGTCTCATGACACAAACTTGGCCAAACAGTGAATGTCACCTGTTGACCACAGGGAATGATTCAGGGATGAACATGTGACTCATATTGATCCAACCAATGCCCACAGAAGCCCTTTGTCTTAATTGTAAAGAGAAGTACTCTTTCTGTTAGGGGTTCTGGGAGGATAGAATGGAACCCCAGGATAGCTGGAGGGTGATCCACAGTAAAATAGAGCTGAGAGGTGAGGGACCCAGTTTGAAGCATGAGAGAGAGAGCAAGAGGGTGAGTCAGATGACATTGCCAGAGCCCCCAGATAAAGCCCCACCTGAATCAACAGTTTTCTAACTTCTCAAGTCTCCAGGTAGCCTCCCTTGTTCTCTCCCAGTCCTCATTAATGCAGAAACATAACAGCTGATTCTGAAATCAGTAGGTATGAGTGTCTCTTTCATTTTACAACTGGAGAAGCAAAACTTCCAAGTCCCTGACACTTTTGAGAGATCGCACAGGTCAGCTGTCCAGAGGCAGTTTTGTAGGGTTCCTACTGAGAATTCCTTCCTCTATCCCATGGTACACAGGGTCAGCCAGATTCATTCTAACCCCAAACATCCTGTACACAATTGTCTGTGAACCTGGGAAGCAATAAGACACAGAGACCAGGTTTTGGAAGTATCAGAGCTCGGCTCACATGTGACTCTGTAGAGATGGCTGACACAGGCAGAACTTGGAGCCACAATGACCTTGGGTCCATACTCCCAAAGGGTTAACGAATAGGAAAACTATCAGGGGAAGGAATGGGATACGGAGGAGTTCTGGTGGTGGGAATTGTGTGGAGTTGTACCTCTCTTATCTTATGGTTTTGTCAATGTTTCATTTTTATAAATAAAAAAAAAAAGAAAAGAAAAAAAGAACTTGGAGCCTCACCAAAAGGAATTCTGGACCTTAGAGCCTTTGACTGGGACATGCAAATAGTGACACTCCTTAATCTTTCATTAACTGGAAGTCAGGCGGTAGTGCAGTGGGTTAAGTGCACATGGCGCAAAGTGCAAGGACCGGCATAAGGATCCCGGTTTGATAGCCCGGATCCCCACCTGCAGTGGAGTCGCTTCACAGGCGGTGAAGCAGGTCTGCAGGTGTCTCTCTTTCTCTCCGTCTCTCTGTCTTCCCCTCCTCTCTCCATTTCTCTCTGTCCTATCCAACAACAGTGACATCAATAACCACAACAATGTTAAACAACAAGGGCAACAAAATGGAAAATAAATAAATTTTTAAAAATCTTTCATTAACCATAATGAAAATTCTCTAACCCTTGTTTCCTCTTTTTTAAATTTATTTATTTATTTATTTATTTATTTATTTATTTATTTATTTATTTATTTTACCAGAGCACTGCTCAGCTCTGGCTTACGGCAGTGTGGGGGATTGAACCTGGAACTTGAGAGTCACAAGCATGAAAGTCTCTTTGCATAACCATTATGCTATACCCCTACCCTGTTTCCTCTTTTATAAATTTGTCATAAACATAATGTCAAAGCTGTTCATTTGACTAATGTACATGGAACAGCTACAATAAGCCAGACTCTGTGTTGGGCAGGGGAAACACATATTCCTGGCTCTCCCCATGCCAACAGCTTGAAACATCAGGCTTTGAAAACAGACTAAATAAGACAACCTGCATCCCAGGCAGTTTTGAGTGGGAGACTGGGGAGGCAAAACTCTGCATCTTAATTGGGGAAATGCCACGGCTGTAGGTGTGTTTGTCAAAGTTCACAGAACCATATTTGCTATATGTAAACTCGTAAGAACTAAAAGGTACTCAGTTTCATTAAAAACTTTGAAAACATCTGTTCTTCCCACAGACATGGTTTCTTTTGCAAGTCAAAGAGGGAAAATTTACATACAATGAAATACAGATTTATTTAAAGACAAAACAACAACAGAAAAAGACTCTAGAAAAGAAGAAAAAGCAGGTGTCAAGTATCCCACCTGTGACTGGAGAGCAAGTACAGCCGTGGGAATGGGATGCAGTTTAGATAGAGCAAACTTCATGGCCACCATGCACACCATACACCGGCTGCTCTCAGCAGTTCTTTCATCTGTTTTGGATGATCTATGTTATGATCTTCTCCTCTAAGCTGAGCTCACTGAGCTCTAAGCCCACACCCACAAATGCTCATAAGTGGAGCTGACAGAAGGGACAGCCCTGAAATCAACAAGGGACAGAGGTCAGCTGTGGGGCTGCTTACAAGGGAGTGTGACCCTTGGGAGGTGGGGTCATGCCCTAACCTTACCTACTGACCCTCACTCACACAGCTTTGTCCTTCCAGGACCTGTCCCTAAGCAAGGACTAGGGTTGGGGCACCCTGCACTGTAGTTGTCTGTCAGCTCATCTAAATCCTCCCTTGAGGCCAGAGATGATAAAAACAAAATTGAAATGTGTGTGAGGCATCTGGGAATGGGGCAGAGTGAGACAGATGCCAGGGAGGCTTCTCCAGGAGACTGTCAATCTGGAGAAGTAGAGCTGAACAGGTGGATAGTTGGGGGGAGGGGGGAATTCCTAATGGAGACTGTGCAAAGGCCCTGGGGCAGGAACATGCCCTGTACATTTCAGATGGAGCAGAGGGAGTTGGGAACAGGAGAGAGACACAACAGAAAAGCCACATCATGAGGCTATTGGCCCAAGGGAAGAACTTTGGGGTGAATTGTTAGTAAACTAGGGAGCCAAACTTGAGTGGAGAGTGCCAAAGCAGGGCCTTTCACGCTTGCAGCTCTACTTCAGGAATAGAAGGCAGCTCGGGGCTGCTCCTGCAAGTGGTTGTGAATGCCAGGCCAGAACTGCTTGCTGAACAGTAGCTTTCACCTGATGTCAGTCACCCCCACTTCCTTCCTGCCTCTCAAGCCTTGCACCTGGGGCAGTAGCACCAGCACTAGGTCTGGCTCAGGCTCTGGAGGATTTGTTTTCCTCTTTTCTAACAACACACACGGTTGCCAAGTAAAAGGTGGCCTTTGCAGTGTGCCAGACCTCGCAGATGCCAGAGTCTATCAGTGAAGGCATCGCAGGCCTGGGAAACGTGAGACAGGACACCGAGCTACAAATCAAGGGGACATCTTGGAGTGCCAACCCCTTAGGGGTCTGTATTTGCCAACAAGTTAGAAAAAAAAAAAGATGTTTCTCATGATCAAGGATTTACATGGAACAATCTCGATGGTGTCACCTTTCTCCCCTTCTCCCAACCCCATAGCAATCATCTTAAATTCTGTTCCAGACAAAGAGTTCCCTGTTGGAAGTTAATCCTCAAAGGGAGAGCTTTGTTTGAGAAAAAAAAAAAAAAAGAAAAAGAAAGAAAGAAAGAAAAAAAAAGAAAAAAAAAGAAAAAAAAACCTTCTTTCAACAAGGTTGGCAGGGACCTGACTTTCCTCCTGCCAACTCTGCCTGGGGCTGCCAGCCCTCACTGGGAGCCTGCATTTGAGAGCTCAAGTTCATGTTTTTTTTCCACACCTTGTGAGCAGAGTTCTGGAGCACATCTGCAAGCAGGTACTGAATCAATCGGAGAATAATGGGAGATTAGAAGAGAGGGTGCTGGGAGTTGGGAAAGTGGCCCCCACGCCTAGGACAGTGGGCTGCTGGGTCTCTGATGAGCTTCCTTTTGTTCAGTAGGGACATGACAAAAGTGCCCTTTGACTGATTTCCAATGATAAGGAAAGGACAGGCACCCATTGGGGCAGGGGAGATAATGTAATGGTTATGCAAAAAGACTTTCATGCCTGAGGCTCCAAAGTGCAAATTCGATCCCTTGGATCACCATAAACCAGAGCTGAGAGTCTCTTTGTATACCCCTCCACAAATAAAATAAAAATGAAAATGAAACTAAAAATTTAAAGCCAACACCTATTCATTCTCTCTCATTTCCATAAGGCAGCCATTCAGGGCCATGCGGCTGGCCTCTCAACTCTGTGGTCTCATCTGGAAGTTAAAATCTCTGCTTGGTCTGTTCTTCTCTGAGGTTTCAGGTTCTCTTCCAACTGCGTGTAATTATGACAAAATTTAGTCTCTTGTGGCTATAGGACTTCGGTTTCTTTAATGACTATCAGCTGGGAGGGTCACATCAGCGCAAAGTGGACAGCCATATTTCTTGCTTCATGGTCTCTTCCAGTGTCAAAGTTGGCTACAGAGAGGCTCACCTGGTTAAGTGTTCATGCTACAGTGCACAAGGACCCAGGTTCAAGGCCCTGGTCCCCACCTGCAGGGGGAACGCTTCATGAGTGGTGAAGCAGGGCTGCAGTTATCTCTCTGTTTCTCTTCCTCTCTATCTCCCCCTCTCCTCTCGATTTATGTCTCTGTCCAATAATAACTAAGTAAATGAATAAATAAGTCTAATAAATAAAAAAGAAAGAAAACTTTTATTTTTTAAAAAAAGTCATTTTGCCATAGGACACAACTGTCTCTGGTTCCCTTCCACACATAAGACTCAGGTGGCTACACAAGATTGTGGATCAGTCAGACATTTCTTTGTGACCACTAACCAGCGTTCAGAATCACTTATCAATGCCAGACCTAGGATGACAGCTGTAAGTCAGAGAGAACCCTGACCTCTTCACCCAGGCAAGGTGGTAGGGACTAAGCATGTAGTTTGCATATGAGTGGGGACAAGGATAAATGTGAAGAAGGGCTTGATAGGTGTGAGATCCACATGATAGCTCATCTGCTCCCACGTGACTCTCTTACTAGAAGTTGTCTACTGATTTCCATCTTCCTGGGGAGGAGGAAACTGAGTCCTAGAGAAATGAAGGCCACATAGAAGGCAAGTGGAGGGATTTGAACCCAGGTTAACCTAAACTCAGAGGCCTGGTTCTTGGAGCCCTCTCTATAAAGTACCAGGGGGATGTTACTCCAGTTTCTGGCCCTTAGTTCTAGCAACTACAGTTAACACAATTTACAACTGTAGGTCAGATTTCTCCCTCTCTCTTTCTTCCTTCCTTTCTTTCTTTCTTTCTTTCTTTCTTTCTTTCTTTCTTTCTTTCTTTCTTTCTTTCTTTCCTTCTCTCTTTTCCTCTCTCTCTCCCTCCCCTCCTCTCTCTTTTTTTTATGTTGATACAAGAGTTATTGCTGAGGCTTAGTGCTGGCACTAAGAATCCACTGCTCCTAGACAGCCATTTATTCCTGTGTTTTTTGTTTGTTTCTAATTTTTATTATGTGAGACAGAGAGAAATTGAGAAAAGATGGGAGATAGAGAACGAGAAAGAGGGGGTCTGGCTATGGCACGCCTGGTTAAGCATACACAGTACCAAGCTCAAGGACCCAGGTTTGAGTCCCTCTGCCCACTTGCACAGGGGCCAGTGAAGCAGGTCTGTAGGTGTCTCTCTTTCTCCCCATCTCTCTATCTCTCCATCCTTTCTAGTATATCTAATAAGAATTAGAAAGAAAAGGGGGAAAGGTGGATTTGTAGCGATGGCACCAAGTCCCAACAATAACCCTATCGGCAATATAAAAAAGTGGGGGAGAGAGGAGGAGAAAGAAAGACACCTGAAGACTGGCTTCATTGATTGTGAAGTGTCCTTCCTGCGGGTGAGGAGCAGGGGCTTGAACCCGGGTCCTTGTACTTGGCTGTATGTGCACTTAACTGGGTGCACCACCACCCAGCTCCCTAAAAATCAGATTTCTTTTATTCTCCCCACGCAGAGAACTGGACAACTACCATATTAGACAGACTAGACAGAAGCTAAATTTGCTTAGCTTTTAGTTCTAAGTATCTGGCCCTAAACCTACTACTTCATAACAAACTGTGAGGTGTCTATGACTGGTAGTAACCCCAGTAATCATAAAGACCAGTGTCTGTTTCCAATAGGAAGGGAGAATGTAGTAGTTGGGGGGGCATGGTAAGATCCCTGAATCCTTCTTCAATCCTTCAAAAGTACAGTGTGAATTCCCCACTGTCTGTAATGACATTCACCACTATGGAAGTTGTCTGAGTTGCACCCAAGGCTGGGGGAGGGAGCTCCGGGGGTCTGGATTCTGTTGGACAGGGGTTTGAGAAGAGCTGGAACCCTCAGATCCACCCAAGGCTGCTGCTTACAGAAGGATTTCTTCTTCACCAAGAACCCCAAATACCACAACCCTGATCATCTAGGACAGACTGTTCTACAAAGTCAGCTGATTATGGCTATCCCTACCACTTGCTCCCTCTAACAGCTAGTGATCTGAATGACTGAATAATTGTGGGGAGACAGCTTAATAGTTACACAAAAAGACTCATGCCTGAGGCACTGAGGTGCCAGATTCAATCCCCTGGCCCACCATAAACCAACACTGAGCAGTGCTCAAGTAAAGAAAAATAAATAAATAAATATATAAATAAACTGTGAACAACCAAGGACCTGGGGTCTTCCTTGGCCTGGGTCACATGATATAAACATGACATGGAAATGTAAATCAAACCTTCACACCCCATCTAGCAAGTGGTACAACTGAGGTGTGAACTGAGACCTGAGAGTAAGTTGGTTTTTGATTGCCATGAAGGATTAATTAATTACTATAACAAATCCAAGAGGCAGGAACAAGTCTCACTTCACTAAGAAGGAAAACAAGCCTCCACCTGAAAGCCATGCCATCTGCCCAAGAAGATACATGGGCTCAGAGCAGGCACTCAAAAAAAAAAAAAAAGAAAAAAAGAAAGAAAGAAAGATAGAAAGAAAGCAAAGAAAAGAAACACTTTGTTGAGTAAACAGTGTGTTTAGACAATTAGATAACTCACAACATTTTCTGAGAATCGACTCACTGCTTCTCTTCTTCTTTCTACCCTTCTTGCCCACCCCCACTAGAAAGTACCTCCAGATCTGAATGGTTGGACTTTTATTCTGGTGAGGGGACCCAGAATAGTGGGAAGAAGGTGCAGTCCTGGTGCAACCCAGCCTAGGTTGCCTACCAAGGTGATGAGCTACCAGTAACAGAAAACCTAGGTCTCTGGCCTCTCATATCCCAGACTCCCCACAGAGTCCCAAGAGAGGAGGGGGGAATACTCTCACTCCCTCTTGCATCTTCAAGCCCAAGGAACCTGCCTCTGGTCCTGGCTATCCCTGATCCTGACGGCCCTCTGATGGGGGCTAGGGTGAGAGTCTGTTTGTTGCTTTTATTCCTGGCTGCTCCCAGCAATTAACTCAGCTGGCTGGCTTGTGAAACCTAATAGGAAGGATCAGAACGTTTTTATGGAGTATGTGTGTTTTGGGGTGGGGGTCTGATTCCAGCAAATTCCAGGGTGCAGGTTTACAATTCCTGGATTCCAGGCCTCCCCCAGCCCTCTCTTTCTGTCTCTAAAAAAAATGGACTAGTTTCTACAGAGGCTGGGGGAATACTAGGGGGAAACCGTAGGGTCTAGGAAGGATGGGAGAATGCAGGTGGGGAGTGGAAGCTGGCTGGGGGTGGGGTGGGGTGCACTAGTGGTTAGTGCTGTCAGCAGTACCTCAGGTCAGATCTCTCCATCTGTGTCCTGTGACCCTGGACTTGGTAATGTTGCAGGGAATCCTGGGATCCACAGACCCTGAATTTACGGTAGTGACTTGTAGCTCCACCCATGAACCCTAGGTATTAGATGCCTATTGCATCTTTGGGATTAGGTAGGGGGATTGGAGGGATACAGAAACTTATATGGAGATATAGGATTGTTAAAGGAAGATTAGGGCCAGGGGTCCTAAACCCTAGTTCCACTAGGCCATTTGTTTGCACTGTTTCCCATATGAGAGGAAGGAAATAGTAGGAAGCACTTTAAGAGAGCACCAGGAAGTGGTAATCATTTTTAAAGGCAGAGGGGGGCTTTACAAAGATAACCACACCTGAGAAAATAGAGATCCAATAGAAATGGCAGATAATCTCAATGGGCCGATGAAAATTTGTTCCCAGGTGGGATTAAGACTGGGAATTAGGGCAGGCATAGACAGCATAATAGTTATGCAGAGACTCTCTGAGGTTACAAAGTCTCAGGTTCAATTGCCCTCACCACCATAAACCAGAGGTGATTAGTGCTCTGGGAAAAAAAAGTGCCTGAGGCTCCAAGACTAGGAATTACGTGTGGAAGAGAACTCATAGAGGGGTCACTCTCTCCATGGCCCTCATGTGACTCTCCATTCCTGAGCACAATCTACCTCACTTTTTTTTTTAAAGAAAGCAAAGTAACTTATTCAATAATATAAAGAGCACCTGTGTAGACTACATCTAGCATCATTATTAATAGTATAACTGGAAATGCATATAGATTTAACAAGAAACTATAGCCCAGTAATTTATTTTTTAAATAATTTTTATTTGTTATTAGTAGAGGCCTAGAATTTGATGTCTCCACTCTGAAGCCAGAAGCACAGAGGGCCTCTTCTGCCCCAGCTCCAGCCCACTACCCAGATTAAAGTAGGTGATTTATATGGAATTCCTGGAAGAGAAGGACTTCACCCCTCTCTCCAGAACTGGACACATATTTCCTAGTCAAGAAGATTCCTCAACCTCCAGGAAGTCCCTTGTGATGTTCCTTCGGCCTCTAGGCAGAGACAGCTCCCCAACCCCCTTTCTGGGGCTCCCTTTACTCACCCCATGACATCTTCCAGCTGTATTGCTCGTTGTTACATTGACTCACATATAATAGGCGCATTTAGAAGTGTAGTAATCCATTGAGAGAATGAATGGATGATGGGGTGAATGAATATGGGAATGAATGGAGGTTCCTATAGGGCACAAGGAGATGAAGGAGCTAAGGGAAACACTCAGAGCTGTGGTGGAAAGGGACAAAGGCCTCCCTTCTCACCTTGAAGAGGTGGAAGGGCAGCAACCTGGGCCCAGCTTTTGCTGTGACACCTGTCCACTCTTCTTTCCTAAAGTAGTTCCTTGGTTTGTTTATCTACTTCTCTTTTGCCACCAGGGTTATTGCTGGGTTTAGTGCTTGCATGAATGACTCCAATGCTCCTGGGAGTAATTTCTTTTCAGTCCTTTTCTAGATAGAAGAAGAAGAAGAAGAAGAAGAAGAAGAAGAAGAAGGAGGAGGAGGAGGAGGAGGAGGAGGAGGAGGAGGAGGAGGAGAAGGAGAAGGAGAAGGAGAAGGAGAAGGAGAAGGAGAAGGAGAAGGAGAAGGAGAAGGAGAAGGAGAAGGAGAAGGAGAAGGAGAAGAAAAGGACTGCTGCACTGTTGGGAAGCTTTCTTTCCCCTTGTAGTCACTGAACCCTGGTCCTCATGCATGGTAGTGTGTGCATGGTAAGCATGGTAAGGTGAGCCACCTGTCAATCTCCTGTACTTTAATGAGACTATCTTTTTTTTTTTCTTTCAGGATTATTGCTGAGGCTCAGTGCCTACACTATGAATCCACACTCCTGGAGGCCATTTTTCCTATTTTGTTGCCCTTGTTGTTGTTATTGTTATTGTTGCCATTGCTGTTGTTGTTGTTAGATAGGACAGAGAGAAATCAAGAGAAGAGGGGAAGATAGAGAAAGGGAGAGAAAGATAGACACCTGCAGACCTACTTCACCCAGCTTGTGAAGCAACCCCCCTGCAGGTGGGGAGCTGGGGGAATAAAATGGGATACTTACTCCAGTCCTTGTGCTTCATACCATGTGCACTTAAACTGCTGCACTACCACCTGCCCCCCCCCTTAATGAGTCCATCTTTCAGTGTATATAAAGCTTTACTCTTAGACTTGCTCAATAAGTATTTGATCATGGGTAACATGTGTGTTTAACTGGGTGAGCCACCACCTGCCCCTTCTGTTATCATGGGAAAAGTAGATGTTCTCTAATTTTTTTAAAGTGAGGTTGGGTATCTTTTACCAACTGGATAAGAATTAGCATGTAATAAATGGACTCAGAGCCAGTGGCCCAGGTTCAAGTCCCTGCACCACCATTCATGTGTGTTTTATGGTGAGTGGGAAGGACAGGTGTCTGAGTCTCCTCTGGCTGTAGCAAATTACCACATTCTCAGTGAGCCAGAATAATACAAATTCTCCCTCTGGTATGAACTGAGAGAAGCATGCAGGAAAGTGAGCCCCACCCTAGTGATTTCAGGCCTGGGAGAAATATGGGCTTTATAGAGAAAGGGGGAAGGTTCCTGCTGTCAAAGGGTTTAAGAAGGCAATAGATGGGGAGTTGGGCGGTAGCGCAGCAGGTTAAGTGCATGTGGTGCAAAGCGCAAGGACCGGCATATGGATCCCGGTTCGAGCCCCCTGCTTCCCACCTGCAGGAGAGTTGCTTCACAAGCAGTGAAGCAGGCCTGCAGGTGTCTATCTTTATCTCCCCTCTCTGTCTTCCCCTCCTCTCTCCATCTCTCTCTGTCCTATCCAACAACAATGACATCAATAACAACAACAATAATAAAACAAGGACAACAAAAAGGAATACATAAAAATTAAAAATAAAGAAATAAATAAATAAAAAGAAGGCAATAGATAGTCATTGCTATAATCAAATTATTTGGCAATTGGGTTAACTTTGAAAAATCCCTTTGTTAGCATTTGCTATATCATACAAGACCTTACCATAATTTATATCCTTTTATGCTATTTATGTACAGCTGTATCTTATAAAGTAAAGCCACCAGTTGCTTCTGCTCTTCCTGGTCTAAGCTTTTAGATTTCATATTTCAAAGAGCAAGTCATTATTAGAAATGTATTAACAATTTGATCCCACTGTTAAAATTAGATCTGATTACCAATTTGAAGTCTTAAGTGCTTAGATTGAAGGAATATATACTCAGAACTATGGTTTATGCATCCAAAAGTTTGAGACATTTGATCCACTTTTCCCCTCTCATATTAATTAAACAGTGGTCTATGAGACTATAATAGGAGTGTATATTCACACCATTCCTACCACCAAAGATCTGTGTCACCCCGCCCCCAGTCCCAGTGAGGACGGCTACTCTTACCCTCCACCCAGAGATAATTACTTTGGTGCCCTACTGCAAACTCAGTCAGATTCTGCATTGCGTTTCTCTTCCTGTTCTTCTTTTTCAACTTCTGTTTATGAGTGGGATCATCCTATACTCATCTTTGTCATTCAGACTTAGCTCCCTTAACATAATTCCTTCTAGCTCCCTCAAGGATGGATCAGAGAAGGTGGGTTCATTGTTCTTAATATCTACGTAGTATTCCATTGTGTAAATATACCACAGCTTTCTCAACCATTCATCTGTTGTTGGGCATCTGGGTTGCTTCCAGGTTTTAGCTATTATGAATTGTACTGCTATGAGCATAGGTGTACACATATCATTTTAGTTGAGTGTTATGGAGTCCTTAGGATATATCCCCAGGAGAGAAATTACTGGGCCATATGGAAGGTCTATTTCTAGCCTTGTGAGGGTTCTCCAGGCTGTTCTCCACAGAGGTTCGACCAATTTACATCCCCACTGATACTGCATCTACTGATCCCAACCTAAGCAATGCAACCAGTACCACCTCAGCATGTTACACTTCAGACTGCATCCAGAGACGTCAGGCGTGGAATGTCAGCCCTTCAGCTTCATTACTCTGGTGAGACCTTTCCTAGATCATAGGACTCTTTAATTCCATTTTGGGTGGCACACTTCTTATCAAAATCTCAAAACCTAGATCTAGACAAGGGCCATGAGATAGGGCCCCATGAGATAGCGCACACGTATCCATAAGTTAGGGGAAAATATATACCTTAAAGCAAAAGTGCACAATAGTTTGCAGTGAGTCAATAAATGCAGCAAGCAGGTAGAAAGACCTAAAAAGACACCATAAAGTACCTAATGAAGTAGTTTCTACTTAGACCTAGATACCCTCCTCACCTACCTCCTTTTACATGTCCCTCAATCACTCCAAAGCTAACCTTGTTGATAAAGTAAGGATTACAAAAGCTGGATAAGGGCAAGAAACTGGACTACTTTAATGATGACTCACTTGAGGCCCTAGTCAGGGAGTCCTGGGATTCCCACACAGACATGATAGGCCTAGACCTCTAACAGATCCCTCTATCCACTGTCACTGGCATTTCCATGAGGAACAACATAATGGACCCCTTTGTGGGCCCCTATAGGACCTTTCCCTCAGTGTGGATCAACAATGGTAGGGAATATTCCATTCTCCAAAGGAAGGGTGGGCAACATACTCTACCTACCACCTGAGGAAGATGGTCCCTAAAATTAGTGCAGCCTGGAATGTTTCTAGCTGTGACCACAGAATACAAGCTCAGACCTATAGGTATGCAGAGGTTACATGGGCTCCTGTGCTGAATATGGGCTCCAGATCCATTCGATGGTGTTTACAGTTAACAATATTTATATACTTTCCCCGTATTTGGGAGCTACTATCTTCCCTGATCCAGCTTTCTAGTCCTTTTTCCAACTATGACAACATTTCCTCAGACAGTAACCTGGGTCCACCTGTATATCAGGCTCAGGAGAAAACTAGTAAAGTCATGGGCTCCTTAGAATATACCTAAAAAAGACCTACTAGCTTTATCCAAAATGGAGACCCCAAATCTTCATCTTCAATATTCCAGACTTTAGGTTCATGATTAATCAACAATTTGTTCTGCTTTCTATCTTAACTCTTTTTTCAGCCACCAGATTCCAGCTGCTACCATGATGCCAACCTGAATTCCCTGGGCAGATGATCCTACCAATGTGTCCTGGAGCCTTGCCTCCCCAGAGCTCTGCTCCACTAGAGAAGGAGAGAGACAGGCTGTCAGTATGGATTGACCTGTCAACACCCATGTTCAATGGGGAAGCAATTACAGAAGCCAGACCTTCCACTTTCTGCACCCCATTGTGACCCTGGGTCCATACTCCCAGAGGGCTAAAGAATAGGAATGGTATCAAGGAAGGGGATGGGATATGGAGTTCTGGTGGTGGGAACGGTGTGGAGTTATACTCCTCTTATCCCATAGTCTTATCAATATTTCCATTTTATAAATAAAAGATTAAAAAAATCTCCCTCTTGGTCATAACTTTCAAATGAGTCTTCCTGGGATGAAATCAAGGTCAAACTGACTTCTTTATGCTCAAGGGAGCTCTGCCGCCTCTACATACTTCTTCATGCCCTGGTTGATGGTCCTTCCTCCCAACTGCAAAGCCAGTGGTTATTAGTTGAGTCTTCACTGGGTCACTGCATCAAGGTCATGTGGCCTTTATTTTTTTCCCCTTGTTTGACACCCCTGCTTCCCTCTGAGAAGGATGCTTCTGTCATTGGACCCCCCCCCCCCTTGGACAATGCAAGTTAGTCTCTCTACCTTAGAACCATTCACTGACTCTCATCCAAACACCTGGGCTTACAAGACATACTTATAGGGTCATAGGATTTTTATATAGGCCTCTTTGGGAGCATAAATCTGATCTCACTTTGGGGCCAGATTCTAAGCATTTCCCCTCTCTACATCTCACCTATGAGAATGAATCAGGTCTGCCTTATAGAACTTTTCTCCTGAGACTTTTTGTACCTGCACTAACTCTCATTATACAAGGGAACCCCAGGCCAACCATGAGACTTAGATGACTCCTCTCTAGAGTCATGGTCCTAGTAGTGCCTGCTCCTAAGGGGTGGAGGTGACTGTGCAAAATACTCAGCTCAGTTCCCTAGTCCGGACTGTGAGGGTCTCCACAGACAAAGGACACCTGTGGTCTCCACAAGGTCTATGCTGGTTCCTTTAGCAGGTCACCTTCCCTTACAGATGTATTTGCTGCCCTCTGCTGGCCACATGGAGACCTACAGAAAGCCTTAGCCTACAGGTGGCTATCTCTTGATTCTCCTATTGGGGTGGTGGTGGTGGTGGTGATGGTGGTGGTGGTGGTGGTGGTGGTGGTGGTGGTGGTGGTGGTGGTGGTGGTGGTGGTGGTGGTGGTGGTGTGTGTGTGTGTGTGTGCGTACGTGCGCGCGCGCGTGTGTGTGTGTGTGTGTTAGCTATGTTTTCTCCAGGTTTTCTTGGGGTGGTCTCAAGCATGTATTCCAATAAGCCCCTGCTTTTTGTTTTGGGCAAGAATGATCTCATCTCAGTAGTATCTTTTTACCTCCCTAGTGGTTCCACAGCCTGGTGTCCACATGCTGTCATTTTACAGCCACCTAAACCTGTGAACTGTATCCAGGCTTTACAAGTTCATGGCTGTGTGTCCTACCTTGAGTTTTGGTACCTTCTTCTTAAAAAAAATAATGGGGTTAATACCTAGCTTGTGGTGTTGCAACTATGTTTAGTGGGTAAAATCATATCTAAAAGTAGTTAATCCCATGCTCTGCACTAGATCACGTCCTCTATCTGCTTTATCATCACATTAAATATTCACTAGTCTTATAAAATCTTTTCAAGAGCCTTAGGGAGGAAGCACTGTGTCCGTTCCACAGGTGAGGAAACGGAGTCACAGAGAAGAGTGACCTCTTGTCTAATTGTGTGCAGCCCAAGGCAGAGACCCAGATGCAGATCCAGGTCTGTCTAAAGGCTCTGCCTGTCCTCTTTGTCCAGTGTGCCTCTGTCTCTGGCCTGAGCAGAAGTCCACATTGTCTACTACATATGTTCTTGATTGTTTCAAAAGCAAATTAAGGACAATGAATTCATTAATGAGAGCATTTTGTTCAGTAGTCATTTTCTTTGAAAATATGGGGTGTGTGTGGAGGGGGAGGTGGGCAGGCAGCTGTGGCATTCAGAAAGCTTCTTGGGGACACAGGGGAAATCTGCCTTCAATGCCTGCTGCCCATGGGCAACCTCAGTGCTCTGTGGATACTTGGTGATTCTGAACCATCCCCTTAAGGAAAGACATCTCATCTCCTCCTCACCACCCACCTCCAACCACTGTGTTACACAACTCTCTTTTGGACTTTTATGCTCAATGTTTTTTTTTTATTTTTTTTTTTTTACTTATTATTTTAACCAAGCTCCTAAACCAAATTCTACTTTGGGAAATTTGACTTTTGTAAGAGCAAGAGCAATATTTTGATCCTAATGAGTAACCACACAAATACCCTAGGCCATCACTCTTTGTGGGTGAGTTTAACAGGAGAAAACTCATTAGAAAATTCTTGGGAGTGGGAAGGGGGTAGGCGGTGCCACACCCAGTTAAGCGCACACATTTTTATATGCAAGGACTGGGATTCGAACACCAACTCCCTGCCTGCAGGGGGCAATGCTTCATACGCAGTGAAGCAGGTCTGCACGTGCCTTCCTTTGTCTTCTCCTTACCTCTCAATTTCTCTGTCCTAATAAAAAGAGAAAGAAAAAAGTTCTTGAAGGGACCATGGCACCCTGGGATCTGTTTGTTGCCAGGTGTTTTGGAATATTCTTCTCATTTATTTCTTGCAGTCACAGCAAAGGATTTCACCATTTATGAGTCTTATTAGATGATCTTTACAGACACAGAATTCATAGGAGGCAAAGCTGGGTTTGAACCAGACGTTACTGTGGTCTCAACCCAAATCATCCCACTCTCCTTTCTGCCCTCTCTCCTACTATGTAAACCCATGTGCTCAAGGATGGGCAGTCCAGTCTGTGTAAACCAGGTGGGGACCACACTCACACCAGGTTACATGCATCACAAAGCAGTACACTATCCAAGTGAACTTTTCTGCCAGCTCCAAAGCATATGACATTAAATAAACAAAAGCAGCCAAATTGCTCAGACTCTGAGAACAATGGTGCTTGGAAGTAGTGAGTGACCTAGAACTTTGGTGGTGGGTGAAGTGTGAAACTGTACTTGGGAAAGCCTTCGATATTGAACTGTTTTGCAATGTGCACGATCCAATTTCAATCCCTGTCCTCATCACACTGAAGTAAAATTCACTGCTGTGGTCTCTCGGTCTCTCTCTCTCTCTCCTCTGTCTATCTATAAAAAGAAAAGGGAGAAAAGAAAATTATATCTCTGAAATCTTGTAATTTTATCAACTAATATTGAATCACTTCTTCTTCTAGCATTTGCCCTTCTTCCGTAGCCAGTCAACAGCGTCAAGTTGAGCCTGATGTAAAGCTTCGAGACCTCCTTTGAATCACTAATAAATAGTAAAGAAAAAAAAAAAAAGGATGAAGGGTGTGATTTGAATACTTCATTCCCCACCACTGGGATTTCAAGAGCCATCTTAAGACCCTTAAGGACCCACTTTGGGGAAACAGGATGAACCCAGGTCCTTCTACCATGAATTCCAGGGGCTGCGGACTTAACCAAGTCTTCCCCCTTCCTGTGGTGCTCCAGGGTGAGAGGGAACACTGTCTGCTGATTTCTGCTCTTACAAGTGGAGGTTGCTGTGATTAAAACTGAAAATGTCCTAGTACAAGACTTGACAGGAGGGTGGGTACTCAGCCCAAGTGCAGAGATAGAACTGCCTAGTTATAATGCTTGTTGACCCTTGAAAGAGTGGAATCAATTGCCTTCTCTCTTTCAGTCTCTTCTCCTTGGACGCCCCCCCCCCCCAAATGTGACCACTCAAAGCTATTTCCTGTACTTGGGGGCCTCATCTAGGGTGAGGGTGGGATAAGTCTGCACTCCATGACAAAGCTCACTCTTGGTGTCTGGCTGGTGGAGAGGCCGGAAATAGAGCAGCCCTTGGGGAAGAGCTCATACCCGCCTTTGATGCAGCGTGGTTTGCGGATAGACACAGACAATAAATCCACACTTTTCTAAAAAGTGGGAGGCAGGCCCATCCCAGTTGCCCTGGGGACTCTACCAGAAGTGCTTCCCACAGTTCATTAATCTCTCTCTCTCTTAATATTTCTTTTTAAATTAGAAACAAAATAAGTAAAAGACTAAAGAATAAAGAACCCCTCCTAGAAGCCACATGATTGTTCCCCAACAGGGCTGAATACAAACACCCACCACTCTGTGCCCATCTTGTGTGAGTCTGAGGGTGGGGTGCAAACTGAGTCCAGGCTTTGCATGGTCCAGGATGGTGTCCCCATGTGCCCTCTCTCTCTGGGTGTGGGGCCTGTAAAACCTGGTGTTATTGTGGGCAGCTGCTCAGAGCCTGTAGCCCCCTTACCTTGCATCCCCCCACCCCGGCTTCCTCCTGATGCAGTGAAAACCCTGGCATGAGCTCCAGTGTCTGACCCTATCATGGACAGTGGACAACATGCCCTGTGGTGACCTCTGTGGTGGCTGGGATCTCTTGCATGAGGCAGCACTGACCTTCTACTCTGAGAACTGCAAGGCACAACTCAGCTAACACCCAGCACATGCTCTCAGGGGTGAGGGAACAGGCCCTTCCTCACCCAAAGGCCACCCAAATGTCTAACTCTCCCCCTGCTGAGGCACAAACACTCAGACTTCCTGAGATGTCTCTGCATATCCTGGGCTGTGGCTGCTGCCTACAGAATGGAAAAAGGGTGTGTGTGGTGGGGGTGTCTTCTCCCAGTCAGTTTCCCCACCCCATCGCCAAGTTGTTCTACTGCTGCTTCCCTCCCTACCACCTAGACCAGAAAAGCCACCTCTGCCTCAGAGACTCCATTCTAGGGGGCCATGCAGTGGTGCACCAAGTTAAGTGCACATGAGACCAAGTGTGAGGACTCAGGTTTGAGTCCCTGCTCCCCACCTGCAGTAGGGAAGTATCACAAGTAGTGAAGCAGGTCTGCAGGCGTCTTTCTCTCCCTCTCCCTCTCTCTATCTCCATCCTCTCTCAATTTCTTTCTGCCCTATGTGATTTAAAAAAAATAGAAGAAAAAAATGGGGGTAAAATGGCTACCAGGAGTGTTGGATTTGTAGTATAGGCACTGAGCCACTGAAATAATCCTGGTAGCAAAAAATTAATTAATTAAAAATATAACAATCATAATAATAATAACAGATTTACATATTACCAAGACTCCATTTTAGAAGGCAGATAGCCTGATATCCCTCCTCTTCATTCTCCTCCCCCCCAGACATTCCAGAGAAGTTTCCTCCTTTCTTTTTTTTAAAATTTTTTTTAATTATTTATTTATTCCCTTTTGCTGCCCTAGTTGTTTTATTGTTGTAGTCACCATTGATGTCATTGTTGTTGGATAGGACAGAGAGAAATGGAGAGAGGAGGGGAAGACAGAGAGGGGGAGAGAAAGATAGACACCTGCAGACCTGCTTCACCGCTTGTGATGCGACTCCCCTGCAGGTGGGGAGCTGGGGGCTTGAACCGGGATCCTTACACCGGTCCTTGCGCTTTGCACCACCTGCGCTTAACGTGCTGCTCTACAGCTTGACTCCCAAGTTTCCTCCTTTCTAAAGACTTAGTAATGTTCCATGGGTACAAGGATTTGACCAGAAAGCAGTTCTCAGTTCTGACTTACGGTAGTGTAAGGGCTTGAACCTGAGACCTCTAAGTCTCAGGCATGACAATCTGTTGCATAACTGATATGCAATATTCCCAGGTAGGGTCCCTATTTTTTTAAATGAGCCCCTATTGATGGATATGCAGGGTGACACTGGTCTCACTCTCACATACAAGGTTTCTGTGAGCACCTACAGATTACCTTTTGTGCAGAATTTCTAGGACTCTGTAGGATTAATTCTTAGCACTGGGATTGGAGACATTCCTATTTTGATGGACTCTACATACCCTGCTCATCCCCCAACACTCAGGAAAGTTCCAGGTTCCAGGAAAGCTTATCTACAGCTGAGAAAAGGAAACAGTGGAGGAGAACAATGCTGGGCTAGCCTAAGGGTGTCTCTTCCCTGGCATGTGCTCTCTGTGTTGGAGAGAACTCAGCCAGAGCCAACCTAGGCTGCTGCTTACTCAGCGACGGGGGAGAGGAACCAGGAATTCTTGGCTGAGTGGGAACGCAATGCAGTTTTCCTCTATTGATCAGAAAAGAACTGCCTTTATACCTTCCGAAGCGGAAGTGGCAGGCCAGAAAAGGAAATGGGTAGGATGGGGGTGGAGAGGAGAAAAGAGTGAGAAAGTAGCAAGCTTCCATCTAACCAGTGGGGATTAAATCAATGCCCTGCAGGCAGGGTGGGTCTCAGACAAAACAATGATTATGTAAATAGACCACAGTGTTAAGCAATGGAGCAGGGGGGAGCTGGCTTAATGCCCAACAGACCAAGCCCTTGTACCTCTCTCTGGGTTGCTGTTCCTTCTCCAGAGCAAGGCAGCAGCTTTTCTGTAGGGAGTTCTCTGGGTGCTTCTGATCCCTCCCTCTTTATCCTAATCCATCACACCTTGCTGGCATGTCTATTGACTCTTCCTCCAGCATATGCCCCAAGCCAGCCACTTTCCTCCACTGCCTCTAGTCCAAGCCACCACTACTGCCTCCTCTGTATATCAGTGTCACTGTCCTCTGTACCCTCTTTATCTTCAGTGGGAATCAGAGTGGTTGCTGTCACCCTCTGCTTAAATGTATCCATTAATGGGACCACGTGGTGGCACACCTTGTTGAATACATGTTACAGTGCACAAGGATCTGGGTTCAAGACCCCAACCTCCACCTGCAGGGGGAAAACTTTGCAAGTGGTGAAGCAGTGCTGGTGTCTTTCTGTCTCTACCCCTCTCTATTACCCCCTTCCCTCTGGATTTCTGGCTGTCTCTATCCAACAAATAAACAATGATAATTTAAAGAGTAGAAATATGAAAAAATACATCCATTATCTTCTCACCAACTTTAAAAGAAAGATTTTAAAGTGACACATCCGGTTGACCATATATGTTAGTGTGCAAGAATCTAGGTTCAAGATCTCTGGTCCCCACCTGCAGGGAGGAAGCTTCATGAGTGGTGAAGCAGTGCTGCAGTTCCCTCTCTCCCTCTCTTTCTTGTCTCCCTTCTCAGTTTCTCTCTGTTTCTTTCCAGTCAATAATACATGTTAGCGAGCATAAATCAAACCACCATCCACTGTAAGGAAGCAAAGATGTTTATTAACGAATTGCAATCCGGGCCGAGATGGTGACTGGTGTTAGTCTACCAAACTCGACCCCGAACAGGGCTCAAACCATACAATTTATAGGAATTCAGACTACACTCAGGGAGGGGGAGCACATCACCTTATCAACCTACATCCAATAACAGGCTATAGCAAACACAAGATCCAATCATTTCAAACTTAGCAAAAGCATGATCCATTCAAAGCAAAGCGCGGGCTAGTTTCAAATATAGTAAGATCACACAACCAATAGAATTCAACCAGGCACATCCTCCTGGCTATGACCACCCATCCGGTAGACAGCACACCACAAAGTCTGTTCAAAGGTCCTGATAAGGCTTGTCCCCATGTAGGGTCCTTCGAACAATGGGTGGCCTTCACTGGTGAGGTCCTGATAAGGCTTGTCCCCAGGCAGGGTCCTTCGAACAATGGGTGGCCTTAACTGATTAGGTCCTGCTTATTCAAGGGGGAAGGGGCAAGGAATTTTACACCTCATACTACAAGCAACTCATACTAAAAGCACTTAACAAACAACTGCATAAAAAGGGAATTTCAAGGCTACTGCCTTTTACAATACATAAATAAAATATTAAAAATCATTAGTGATTCAATAAATAGCTCACAAGATTATAAGATCATAGTGACATAATTCCATGATGCACTCACCACCAAAGTCGTGTGCCCAACTCCTCCCCAGACTTGCAACTGCTGCCTCATTTGACCTCCACTCTGACCGTATTACCCCCCTCCAAGATGTCCAGGCTACCACAGGGCATTTATGCTTACAGCAAACCCAGGCTGCTATATATTTCTTTTGAATGGCAAAATGCCTGTCTGATTATTATTTAGAGCTCAATATCTAAGCCATTGCCTCCAGAATCCTTCCCTGCCTACCTCACTCACATTGTTCCCCTCGAAGCCACTCTTTTCCACACTGTCTGGCTTGACTGTTTTCATTGCTCTTTGCGAAATGTATAAGCAGCATAGGTGTGTGTGTGTGTGTGTGTGTTTTCTATCCCACATTTCAGTGCACATTCCCTGCAAGAGCAGAGTCTGATGGTGACACCATGTGGGTGGAGCAACATGAACCAAGATGAACAAGATGCTTCGTTGTCCTTGTAAGTGCACAAAGTAGACAGCTCTTATGAAGCCAGAGAACACCCTGAGACCACCACTCTTTGCATAGATCCAGAAAACCCTCCATATCTTGTCTTTGAGGGAGGGTCATCAACCAGGCTGATTTTCAGAATGGGACTTGAAGTACCAATGGGTGCTCTAATTTTAATTCACATGGAGAACCTAGGTCATGGGAACCCAAGAGAGCCAGAGCAGAGTCTATACAGGCAATAATACTGGCTCTTTAATCCCTGGGAAGTGGTGAAAGGTGTGACCTCCTCACTGCTGATTAGTGAGGTGGGTCTGGGCGGGGTTCAGGAAGCTACAAGAAACCAGGCACATCTGCTCCCCATGATGCAACCCCAGTCCAGCCAGTGATTGGTAAATCAGCACGTAGCTTCCCTGCTCCTGGAACTTGGCACTAGATATGGAACAGGGTGAGCAGGAGTGGGTATGTGGACTAAGAAGTCAGGAAGTCCAGGATGAGATGGGAGAAAGCTGTCTTATTGCCTGAAATTTCCAAAAGCCAAGAGGTGGTAAGAGGAATCTAGACCTCTGGGTAAAGACAAGCTGGTATCTGATGTCATGGGACAGGACAAGTGTGTTGAAACAGTCTCTTCATCTCCAATGGTTGTGAGCTCAAGACATGAGGAGCTGACATGCATGAACCTGCCTCCTGTGGTTCCCCAACTCTAAGCTACCATTAGGCAGGAGGTCTGTGAGCTACTGGAGTATCCTCCTTGTAGAGGCTGCATATACAGCTCTTGAGTCAATGTGGGCTAACACTGTGGTTGTTTAGCCTCTTGCACTTGGGTGATAGAAATACAACCTGAATAAGTTTCAGATGCAAGCGAATCTGAAAAAAGGCCATGAGGGCAGCATGCAGCCTGGGTATCAGGAACTGGAACCAAGCACCTCTTCTCTCTGCACATGCACCTCATTGCTTTTCTTTCTAGAAGGACTAATTTTCTTGGCTTCTCAGCATTTTGAAAAAAACATGATCATCAAAAACTTCAAAGACTTGCCTGTATGTGTTCTCTAGCAAAGTTACAGATCCTAGATAAAGTTTAGGGACTAGGTATATGTATGCATGTAGCCATCAGTTAGGGGCAACTATATACCACAAAGTAAAAGTGCTTAATAGTCCTCTGTGATAGACTTAGACCTAATAAATCTCAGAAATCTAGTAGAATGGCCCAAAGAAGGCACCATAAATTATCTAATCAAATATTTATTACCTAGGCTTAGACACCCTTCTCTCCTATACTCTACTTCACTTCCCTCAATCTACTCAATTGACTACACAAAAGAAAGTGAGTAAAACATATCTCTTAATCTTTTCTGACAGCACCAGTACTACTGTTACTCCTTGATAATCTTTAGAAGAAACACTGTCTACAATTAGCCAAAAGATATACTGGCAAAAGAAAAAACAAGGTAAATATATATATATATATATATATATATATATATATATATATATATAGAGTAAGGGACAATTATTGTCTCCATGATAACCTTTATTAGAATCATCACACAAGGAAATGCAGTAAAACTTGAGGTTAACTTAGACTTCACTAAAATCCTAAGTGTATTTTTTCCCTAACTTGAGGCCAGAACCCATAAACCCAATACCAGTTTGGATACAACAAATGACACTCAATGTTTTAATAACTTGGAGGAAGTTTAAGCTCATCATATAAAAAAGGGACTACACAAGCTGGAAAAAGGCAAGAAGCTGGCTCACTTAATGATGGCCTTTTTGGTTACAGTTAGGCCAGCTCATCACCTGGGGGCCTAGTCAGGGAATTCTTGGATTCCCTCCATAGGTACAACGAAACTAGACTTCTGCTAGATCACTCTCTCTACCAACACTGGTCACTTCCATCAGGAATGTCATCATAAACCCTTTGGTAGGTCTCTCCAGGACCTTTCCCTCACTATAAAGTAGTGTGGTAGGGACTGCCCTACTCTTAAAGGGAGGCTGGTTCATCCTACTCTATCACTCAAGGAAGGCTGGTCCTGAAATGGGTGCAGCCTAGAATGTTCCTAGCTGTGACCATGAACTATGAGCTCAGACTGACAGGGACTCAGAAGTTGTACAGGCTCCTGTGCTAATATACATAGGCCGTGGGTCAGATTGATAGGGTAAACAGCTAATTGTATTTATATATTTTCTTCAAGCTTGGGAGTTACTCTCTGCCCTAATCCAGCTTTCTAGTCCTTTTCTAAACTCTGACACCATTTTCCCAGATAATATTTTTAGACCACCTCCATGTTATTGCTACTTTTAAAATCTTCTAAAAATGAATTCTTTCCTAGGAATTGACTTTTTTTTTAATTTAAGAAAGGAGACATTAACAAAACCATAGGATAAGAGGGGTACAGTGCCACACAATTCCTACCACCCAATCTCCATATCCCATCCCCTCCCCTGATAGCTTTCCCACTGTCTATCCCTCTGGGAGCATGGACCCAGGGTCATTATGGGTTGCAGAAGGTCTGGCTTCTGGAATTGCTTCCCCGCTGAACATGGGCGTTGACTGGTCGACCCATACTCCCAGTCTGCTTCTCTCTTTCCCTAGTAGGGTGGGTCTCTGGGGAAGTGAAGTTCCAGTACACATTGATGGGGTCGTTTGTCCAGGGAAGTCTGGTCAGCCTCGTGCTGGCATCCGGAACCTGGTGGCTGAAAAGAAAGTTAACATACAAAGCCAAACAAATTGTTGAACAACCATAGACCTAAAGACTGGAATAGTGCAGATGAAGTGTGGGGGGTATTCCCTGCAGGCTTTTGTGTACTTCAGCTTTCAAGTATATATTTTTCCCTAGTTTATGGGCACATGTGAACATATGCTCTATCTCAGGGGACCTGGACTATATCTAGGTTTGGGGACTTTATTGGGGAGTGGGACATCTGGAATGGAATTAGAGAATACTATGAAAGGAAAGGTCTCTCCCAAGTGATGAAGCTGAAGGGTTGTCATTCCACCCCTGAAGTCTCTGGACACAGTCTGAAGTGAAGTATGCTGGAAAAACATGGGCAATATACATATATACATATATATATTTAATAGTCAACCCATATCTGTGACCTTAGGAGGACTATAGCAGTTTCCAATGGAAGAAATGGGAATACAGAATTCTGTTGGTGGGAATGGTGTAGAAATTTACCCCTGTTATCTTATAATTTTATAAATCAATATTAAATCATTAATAAAAATTAGGGGAAAATTACTTCTAATATCCAGGTATCTAGCCTGTGCTTCCCAGAGAAGGAAACTGACTGACTTGACTTGGATCCTTTTCTCATTTCCAGACCAACCAAAAGAGACCATATGGTCTAATATGGCTGCTTCCATTGGTAATTCATGATTTCTCCATTGGGATGCTGAACAGATAGAACATAGATGGACTTTCTTCCATAAGTCTCCTTAAAAGAAATTAATTCCTGTGCTGACTATGGGCTTCAGATCAAACAGTTAACAGTATTTAAATATTTTCCCTGTATTTGGGAGCTACTTTCTTCCCTGATCCAGCTTGCTAGTCCTTTTTTTCCAACTATGACACCATTTCCCCAGACGATAACTTAGGTCACCTGTATATTAGATGTCAGGCTCAGGCAAAATCTAGTAAGGTCACGGATCCTTGGAATATACTTAAAATAGACCTACTAGCTTTTTCCAAAATGGAGACCCCCAAATCTTCATCTGCAATATTCTTGTCTTTAGGTTCATGATTAGTCAATTTTTTCTGTTTTATATTTTAAATTTTTTCAGCCACCAGGTTGCAAATGCTATCATGATGCCAATCTGACTTCCCTGGGCAGACGATCTCATCAATGTGTCCTGGAGCTCTACCTCCCCAGATCCCTATCCAACTAGGGAAAAAGAGAGACAGGCTGGGAGTATGGATCAACCTGTCAACACTCATGTTCACCGGGGAAGCCAGACTTCCCACCTTCTGCACCCCATAATGATCCTGGGTCCTTACTCCCAGAGGGACAAAGAATAGGAAAGCTTTCAAGGGAGGGGATTGAATACAGAGTTCTGGTGGTGGGAATTAGATGGACTTGTACCCCTTTTATTCTATGGTCTTGTTAATACTTCCATCTTCCATCTTATAAATAAATAAATAAGCCAATTCCTAGGAGAGAATCTATTTTAGAAGACTTTAAAAGTAGCAATAAATTTAAGAGAGAGAGACTAAAAAATAGACTAAAAATTCAACAACTCAGAGATGGTCATCATCAACATTCTTTACATCTTTCTATCTTTTAGTTGCCTTTGCTATTCCTAAAATGCTGGAGAACCCCAGAGCTCATCTTGGAAAACTCTCTCTCTCTCTCTCTCTATATATATATATATATATATATGTGTGTGTGTGTGTGTGTGTGTGTGTGTGTATGTGTGTGTATTATTGGATGGAGACACAGAAATTGAGAAAGGGGTGGGAGAGATAGAGAAGGAGAGAGACAGAAGGATACCTGCACTTGTGAAGCTTTCCTGCAGATGGGGACCAGAGACTTGAACCTGGGTCCTTGCACACTTAATGTGAGCACTGAACCAGGTGAACCACCACCTGGCCCCTTGGAAACTTCTCTTTTCTGTTCATATTTGCTTACTTGACAGCTCATTCAGACTTGTGTCTAGAATATTATGGAATTTTCAACTTCTCCCCAGACCTCTCTTTGATACCTATTTATATATCATTCTCAACAGCATGTTGGGTAACAGGCATCTCAGACTCCTTCCTTTCCTCTCATCTGATTGTCCCTGTGTCCCATTTCCTTCCATGTTAACTCAACTCTTGTGTGTGTGTGTGGGGGGGGGAAGGGGGTTCAGTTTGGGATCATCATGATGTCTCTGCCTCCTAATATTTCTCCTTATTTTCCTGATCTATCAGCAAATCCTATTAGCTCTACTGTCAAAATAGATCTTTTATCCACTACTTTCCATCCTGTCCACCTGCCACCCTAGTCCAGTCACTACCACCACCTTCTCCCACATCATTGCCACATGTTCCCACTGGCTGCCTTGCTTTTCCTGAATCTTGGCTTAAACCCCACCCAACCAGAAGGACTAGTGATCCTGAAAAAATGAAAGTAGGTTCATACCACTGCTTTCTCCAACCCTCCTCTGGTCTCCCACCAAATTCAAAGATAATGTCTCTTACTGTAATTTCTTTATTTCTGGGGTAGTGAAGATATTCTAACATCTTCAACTATTACTGGTGATGCTTGTACAACTCTGAAAGTATTACAAAAAACCACTAGTGTGTACACTCAAGAATGAGCTTTATAGTATATAAGTTTGTTTTTTTTTTTTTGCCTCTGGGTTATCGCTGGGGCTCAGTACTTTCACTATAAACCCACTGCTTCTGGAGGCTATTTTTTTCCATGTTGCCATTGTTATTGCTGTTGTTGGATAGGACAGAGAGAAATCAAGAGAGGAGAGGAAGACAGAGAAGGGGAGAGAAAGATAGACAGACACCTGTAGACCTGCTTCACTGCTTGGGAATCAACTCCCCCTGCAGTTGGGGAGCTGGGAGTTTGAACTGGGATCCTTACATTGGTCCTTGTGCTTCACACCATGTGTGCTTAACCTGCTGTACTACTACTCGGCCACCTAAAATTTACATCTTAAAAAAAACTTGTTTAAAAAAGATGCAAAGCTGTAGAGAAACTATTTTTAAAGCTTAGTATGGAATTTGAGGTCTTCTAACTGATTTTCAGGGCATGTCTGGAGAATGCAAGAACAATCTACCAAGTAAGAGGTTTCTTCTGGCTCTGTGATTCTCTAAACTCTGGCACTTATAAACTATTCCTAAAGCTTAGAAACTATTTTTTAAATCTTAGAATGGAATTCAAAGTCTTCTCACTCATCTGCAAGATTCATAGGGTCTGTTCAGAGTTCCCTTCCAAAGTATTTTTCCTTCTGTCCTTGTCCCTGTCCAGACAACATGCTTCTCCCCCAGCTCTGCATCTGGGACCTTGTTCAGAGTGTTCTTCTCCTGGGTTGTTCTTCTTGGCTCTTTCCTCTTCTTCAGTGAGGCTGTTCTGCCTGAACGTGTCATTGGTCACGTGTCAAAGTCTCCACTGCTTTCCAGTACTGACATGTTGGGTAGCCAAGAGACTTGTTTCATTGTAGGCATTTGGATCAGTTTCCTGGCACTGCCATAATGAAAGCTCATTGGTGTTCTTAATACAACAGAGATGGATTCTTTCACAGTACTAGAGGGGGAAAGTTCAAAATCAAGTTGTTCATAGACTTGGCTCTGGCTCAGAGACTCTGAGGGGAATGTGTTTCTTGCAACTCTCCTGGATTCTGGTGGGTCCCACACTCCTTGACTTATAGATGTTTCATTCCATTCTCTCCCTCCACTATCACCTGACTTTCTCCCTGTGTGTTGCTTCTAAGGACAATTGTCATATTGGATTTCGTTCACACTGCTTCAGTAGGACCTCAAAATAACTTAATAGCATCTGCAAAGACATGTATTTTACAAATAAGCTCACATTCAGTTTTCTTATATATATTCTCATTTTCTCTTAGCCTAGATGATCCTACTCTGATGTTGTTGGGGTGGACATTGCCAGCCCCATGCTGGAAATGAATGTTGAATAGATTACACTGTTCCTCAGCCTCTCCCATTCACTGTAAATGGCTCTCTAAGCCAGGTTGTGGTGCACCTGGTTAAGTGCACATAGTACTATGTACAGTGACATGAGTTTGAGATTCCAGATGCTTCACAAGTGGTGAAGCAGGTTTGCAGGTATCTATCTTTGTCTCTCCCTCTATATCGTCTCCTCCCCTCTCAATTTCTCTCTGTCCTACAGAATGAATAGGGGAAAAAAATGGCCACCAGAAGTGGTAGATTCACAGTGCCAGCACCAAGCCCCAGTGATAACCCTGGAGGCTAGAAAAAAAATTTTGCTAAGCAAAACAAAACAAGAAGAAAAAAAAAAGAAAGAAAAAGAAAAAAAGAAAAGGTTTTTTAGGGAGGATATGGATCATCCTGTCAACATCCATTTACAGCAGAGAAGCAATTACAGAAGCCAGAACTCCCACCTTCTGTACCCCATAAAGAATTTTGGTTCATACTCCCAGAGGGGAAGAAATATTAATGGAAGATAACCAGAGAGCTCTGAACTCCAATTCCATCAGGACCCTGAGAGAGAAGAGGAAGAAAGCAAAGAAACTTCAGAAGTAGTAATAGGTGTAGGTGTGACTTAGAAAAAAAAAAAAAAGAAGGCAGAAGTATAGAAAATTAAAGGGGGGCAAATATATATAAATATAGGTAGTTATAGAAATAATAGTTAGCGGGAGTCGGGCTGTAGCACAGCGGGTTAAGCGCAGGTGGCGCAAAGCACGAGGACCGGCATAAGGATCCCTGTTCGAACCCCGGCTCCCCACCTGCAAGAGAGTCGCTTCACAGGTGGTGAAGCAGGTCTGCAGGTGTCTATCTTTCTCTCCTCCTCTCTGTCTTCCCCATCTCTCTCCATTTCTCTCTGTCCTATCCAACAACGACAACAACAATAATAACTACAACAATAAAACAACAAGGGCAACAAAAGGGAATAAATAAATAAAATAAATATTTTAAAAAAACTTATTTAAAAAAAAGAAATAATAGTTAGCTCATATATATAACTATGGGAGAGTATTGCAACTTCCAATGGAGGGAATAGGGACACAGACCTCTGGTGGTGGAACAGTGTGGAATTATATACCCCTGTTACCTTAGAAATTTGTAATTAAATATTTACTCACTAATAAAATTTAATTCTATTTGTTTGAGTCCTCTCCCCACCTTTTTTTAGTGAGTCTGGCTAAGGGTTTGTCAATTTTGTTTAATTTCTCAAGGAACCATTATTTAGCTTCATTGATCTTTTGTGTAGTTCTGTTATTTTTGTTGTTGTTTATTTATGCTCCAATTTTGGCAATTTCAGTCCTTCTGGATGCTTTAGGGTGCCTTTGTTCCTCTTCTTCTAAGTCTTTAAGGCATGCAGAAAGGTCATTTACTTGAGCTTTTTCTTGTTCTCTAATGTGTAATTGTATGGCTATGTGTTTCCCTCTAAGTACTGCATAGCTGTGTCCCATATATTTTGATAGCTTGTGTCTTCATTTTCATTTGTTTCCAGAAACATTTGAATTTCTTGCTTGAGTCCCTCTTTGACCTAGCGGTTATTAAGCTGTATGTTGTTGAGTTTCCAAGTTTTGTGACTTTTAGTAGTTTTCTGTTTGTTGTTGAGTGTTAGCCTTACTCTACTGTGGTCTGAGAAGATGCTTGGGATAATTTCAATGCTCTTGAATTTGTTAATACTGTCTTTGTGGCCTAGCATGTGGTCAACCCTTGAGGATGTGCTGTGTGGATTTGAAAAGAATGTGTATTCCAGTTTCTTGGGGGTGATGAACTCTGAAAATGTCCAGGAGGTCTAGTTTATACATCTATTTGATTAATTCTCTTGTTTTTTTTTTTTTTTGATTCTCTGCTTAGTTGATCTAAGTGTGAGAGTGGGGTGTCAAAGACTCTTACTATTTATGTATATTTGTAGCCTTTTCAGTAAGTTTTTGATGTATTTAATGCTTGATGTTGAATAGATGTTAATAATTGTTAAGTCTTCTTGACTGATTTAGCCTCTGATCATTATGTAATGACTTTGCCTATCTTTTATTACTTTAAAGTCTATGTGTCAGAGATGAGATTGGCTGTTCCTGCACTTTTTTGTGGTCTATTAGCCTGCATGATAGTTTTCCATCCTTTCACTTTAAGTCTGTGTTTGTCTTGTTGGGTTAGGTGTAATTCTTGCAAACATATGGTTAGGTTGTATTTTCTGATCTATCCTCCCACTCTGTGCCTTTTGATGGGTGAATTTAATCCATTGACATCTACTGATATGGATTTAAATTATGGAGTGCCATTGTTCAACAGTTTTTTATTTCATCTGATATATGGCAAGTATTATGGTGATGTTCTTGTTAATAAGAGGTCTTATAGAACCTCTTTCAGGGAAGGCTTGGTGATAGTTGCTCCCTTTATCTGTTGCTTGTCTGAGAAAGTTTTTATCCCTCCATCTAGTCTGAATGAAAGTCTAGCTGGATATAGTTTCTGTGGTTGAAATCCTTTTTCATTGACAGCTCAGTAAACATTTTGTGATTCTCTTCTGGCTTTTAGAGTTTGAGTGGAGAAGTCTGCTGATAGTCTTATGGGTATTCTCCTGTATGTGAATTTTTTGTTTCTCTCTTGTAGCCTTTAGGATCCTTTCTTTATTCTTGCTTCTTTTCATTGTAACTATGATGTGTCTTGGTGTCTCCAGGCTTGGGTTGATTCTGTTTGGGACTCTCTGGACCTCTTGAATCTTAATGTCCCTTCTGTTGTTTGGGGCTGGGAAGTTTTCTTCTGTTATTTCCTCTAGGGTGTGTTGGTATGCTTCTAATTCTGCTTCTAAGATCCCTTCTGTTGCATTGCTTAATGCTGTGGTCTACTTACATAATCACTGCTTTACCTGAGACCTGCCCTGCCTACAGGGCATTGGTTTAATCCCCACTGGTTAGATGCAAGCTTGATATGCGCGCTTTTTCCTTCTCCCCACCCCCTATCCTATGTATTTCCTCTTCTGATCTGACACTTCCACCTCAGAAGATATAAAGGCCAGATTTTCTAATGAAGAGAGATTAGATTGATTGCACTGCATCCCCGTCCATCAATAAAGATTGAACTGCATCCAGCTCAGCCATGAGTCCCTGGTTGTCTCTCTCCCGCCCACAAAGGGGGCCCTGCAAGGGTATTCAATTCCCTTCCTTTCTTTCTTCCTCCGGTAGGCCAATTATGCAAATTTTATTTCTTTTGATATCATCCCATATCTCTCTGTTGTTGTTTTCAGTCTCTCTCAATCTCTTTTTTAGCTCCTTTACCTCCTTCTTAGTTTTCTCTAGCTCATTCTTTGGATAATTCTGTTTTCTGCTTCTGTTATCCTTTCCCTTCCCTCAGCTTTCTTCTTCAATTCAGTTATAGTATTATCTTGTTCTGCTATTTGTCCTTTTAGCTCATATATTTCAGCTTTCAGTTCTCTAATTACCTTGAGGTAGCTGGTATTTTCCTTGAGGGTCTCATCTGTTGATTCCCTATTTCTGATAGCCATTTCCTCAATAGTGGCTCTCATTTCTGTAATAATAATAATAGTTCCATTATTGTTTGGATAGTTCTGTTATCTATAATTGCTTCTGACTAATTTGGAGTTTCTTCTGGAGTCCTGTCCTCATTCATTGTGCTAGCAGTTTTATTTGTTTTCAAGTTAGCCCTTTTTTTGGTGTGGTTTGCATTTTTCTGTCCTGTTGTTTTTCAGTTGTGTTGTGTGAGTATAGGCTACACTAGAGTCTTCTCAGATGAAGTCACAAACTTTAGAAAGTACAATAGCTATGAAAGCAAAGATTAATACAGTTCAACCAAAACCTGTTAGTCAAGCAACACCTCCACTCTAAAAACAAAAACCAGCAATACAAAGGGAAGGAAAAAAGAAGAGAGAGAGAGAAAAAAAGAAAGTCAAGAATAGACAAGTAGGAAAGACACCCTTGCTGATCCAGGAGTCTTGATAAAGAGATTATCTCCAAAGGAGTCCCACAAGGAGTAGCTAGTGTTGAGGGTTGGAAAGTAACAAAACAGAAAACTCCCAGCCAGTCTCCCTGTTTCCTTTGTCCTTTTTTGGCCTCTTTTTGCCAAAGTCCAAATATGGATTATAGGACTCTTCTTTAGTTCTTGTCATCCCACCCAGTGCAGCCCTATTCCACTACTGATCCAGAATTCCCACCCTCATCTGAAACATCCCAGTTCTGAAGCAGCCTCCTTGCAGAGCTCGGGCCATGTGTTATTTCCAAGTCACCATCTTAGCACACTAATAAAATGTAAAAAGAAAAAAGAATGAAAAAGCATCTGAGTTGGATTTACATGGATTAGATATACTTGTTGTGCATATAATCTTTGGATCCTTTCTAAGCTCAGCTCCTTTGACCTTCCCTCTCAGCATCACTTCCTTCCTAGTCACATTACCAGTGTTCTCTACAAACCTTTCTTATGTTCCTCCTCCAGCCTAAAATGCTATTCTTCATACCACACAACCCAACCTATGTTCCAGCCTCAGTGTGAGTTTCTTCTACCTGAAACATCTGCATTGACTCCCACCCTACCCCCAAATAGTGCCTAATGCATCCTTGGTCATTCACGCACCAGCACAGAAATTACACCATCCTTGAGTGCCACTCCCTGGGCTAACCACTCAGAAAACAGGGCGGAATATATTCCCTGCAGGCCCAGCCCACTGTAATGTCTCTTCACAGAAGGAGCATGTGGTAGAAAGTGTTGTGTTTCAGACTGAGGCCTCCCACTTAACATCTCTGTTGTCTTGAGTAAGAATTGTGGGCTGAACTGTGTCTCCCCAAGAAGCAAATTGAAATCGTACCTCCTGGTACCTGTGGATGTGATGCTATTTAGAAATAGAAACTGTGTAGATGTGTTAGGTAAGATGGAATCACCTTGAATATGACCGCAAATTTAATGATTCATAAAGTGTATTACAGACACATGGAGGGAAGGAATCATGTGGCTAAGTGCTACATTCACAAGCTAAAGACACCAAGGGTTGCCACAGCCACCAGAAACTGGACGAGGCAGGAAGGATCCTCCCCTGGAGTCTTCCAAGGGAGTACAGACTCCCAACTTATGATAGAATAGGTCTTCTATTGTTTTAAACCACACAGTGTGTGATAATTTGTTATGATGGCAGCTCTGGAAAAAAGAATGCAATAAGTTACTCACTGAGTTTGTGACTCAGTTTTTTCTTCTGTAAAATAACCTGGTCAGAGTTATCAGAATGATTAAATCATCATTTTTGATGCGTTATACAGGCCCTACTATATATGTGAGACTCTTTACTAAGTCCTTCAAATGTGCTATTTACTTTAAAACACTGTATAGGTCTGTTTTAAAGTCATGTTGTACCTAAATTACATTTACAAAATACTTTGGCCAAAAATATTGCTTGAAAATGGATCCCCCCCATCTTTGAAAGCTACTATCTTCCCTGATGCAGCTTTCTAGTCATTTTTACAAATATGACCAAATTCCCCCACCAGACAATAACTTATATTAGATTTCAGGTTCAGGTAAAAACTAGTAGAGTCATGGGTCCCTTGAAATATATATAAAATAGACCTACTAGTTTTTTCCAAAACAGAGACCCCAAATCTTTATATGCAATATCCCAGCCTTTAGGTTCATGATTAGTCAATAATTTGTTCTGCTTTATATCTTAACTCTTTTTCAGCCACAAGGTTCCAGATGCTATCATGATGCCAACCTGATTTCCCTGAGCAGATGACCTCACCAAGGTGTCCTGGGGCCCCACCTCTCCATAACCTTATCCCACTAGGGAATGAGAAAGACAGGCTGGGAGTGTGGATCAAACTGTCAAGGCCCATGTTCAGCGGGGAAGGTGAACATTACAGAATTACAAAAGCCAGGCGTTCCACCACTTGTACCCCATAATGGTCCTGGGTCCATACTCCCAGGGATATAAAAAATGGGAAAGCTATTAAGGGAGGGGTTTGGATATGGAGCTCTGGTGGTGGGAATTATGCAGAGTAGTGGCCCTCTTATCCTATGATCTTGTAAATATTTCCATTTTATAAAAAAAAAGATTAAAAAGAACTAAATAACAAAAGAAAATGAAGTATTGATCAATATTATATTTTGTTTTTATTTCATGCTATTGTCTGTAGGGTTATCACTGAGGCTTGGTGCTGGCATAACAAATCCACTGTTCCTCGGATGATTTCTTTTTCCTTCCCTCTGTTTCTTTTTCCCTTTTTCTTCCTTCCTTCCTTCCTTCCTTCCTTCCTTCCTTCCTTTCTTTCTCTCTTTCTTTCTCTCTCTCTTCCTTTCTCTCCCTCTCTCTCTCTCTCTCTCTCTCTCTCTGTCTCACTCTTTCTTTCTTTAGTTCTTTCCTTTATATAGAGACAGAGAGAAACAGAGAGAGAGATGGGGGAAAGCAGGAAAGAGATACCTGTAGCATTCCTTCACTGCTCATAAAGGTTCTCCCCTGGATCCTTGCACATGATAATGTGTGCACTCCATAGGGTGCAACACTTTCCAGACCCTTGATCAATATTTTCAAGACAAGTTTTTGAGATATATTCATATGTATATATGAATAATTTGAATGAAACATTGGAAAAATCTGGCAATTATTACACCTGTGGATCCATGCCCAAACCCAGATCTAAAACATGTGCCTCACTTCAAGCAGTCCTCATTCAGCTCCTAACTTGAAATCACTAGTGTGGGACTATGTGGAAGTTTGGTAGAGCTTAGGGAAGCTCCTCCCATCTTCACAGATGGAGGTCTGAAAAGACACCTCTCTTGTTAGCCTCTCTCCATAGAGATGAGCCAAGAGAGAAAAGTCTATCATACTCAGCTTGCCTCTGTAAGACTCCCGAAATTCACAAAGAGCCTACATCCCCTACTGTCAGCCAAATGGTTACACTCACTCAAAGTTCACACATTTCCACTTCACCTTATGATCACAAAGGAAGAGCACATCCTGTCACACACTCCTAACACCGGACAAGTGAAAAGCCCCCAAGACCTTATTTCCTGTAGCCCTTTTGATGTCTTTAAAGCCTTGTTCTTCCCTCTCTATCTCACTTTACTGATTCAACCCCTATTCTTCTCTCAAATGCCTTTGGATAATTAAATGTCTGCATCAGGAGACTAATTGTATTGATCTTTATGTATCAACTCTTGTCATACCAGCCCCTGCCATAGGGGCATGCTGACCTTTAAGAAACCTGTGAATTCTGACATGTGAAAACTGTTCTTTGTCTAGCCTTCTATATTAACCCAAACCTACCCCCCAATAAATGAGTGTGTTCATACCAGAATCCTCCCTGGGTTTCTTTCTTTTCATGCAGTTTCTTGAACTGATGATGAGAAATTTGGTAGTTTACCTTTCTAGCTGAGAACCACCCACGCGAGTGCCGGCACACTAGTCTACTTTCTGTCATTCTAGATGGGGCTTGACTTGTCCCACTATTTATAGGAGCAGAACCATCCGGTCTGTCTTCTCCTCTGCCTGGTTTTTCCATGGTGCTGGGAGGTTACACTCTTTCTTCATTCCTGAGCATCCAGTATGGGTGCACATAACACATTATCCATTCTACACACATGTATTAGTGTTTTAATTCCCATTCAATGGCAGACAAAGAACAGAGGAGTTATGCACTTAGGCATGTTCTCACAGCTTCTAAATTCAGAAATTGGACCTAATGAAACTCTGAGCTAAAGCTTTATGTGTCTATAAATGTGTGTCTTTCATACATAGGCATGTATGGAGCATGTGGAACTATTGGTGGTAGTTGTAGGAGAAGACATTTTACTAAATATACCTAACTGCATTGACCAAAGCTATGTATGGTAGTGGTTCTCTATAGCCTACTCCTGATGGCTCTTTCTGGATATATTGCTGTTTGACAAATAGATAATTGGTCCCCAGCAAAGAGCTAGAACACATGAATTTAGAACAAACCCATGAGTCTATCAACCCTTCCCAACCTCATTCCATAAGTTGAGCAAGAGAAAACCATAAAATGTCAAATGGCACTTTGCTTCTGTGATTAGTGAACAAGAGAAAGTCTTTATGGGCAGCAGACTGGTCTGGAGGTTACAATGGATGGTATGACTCAATTACCTGCCTAGCCTGCCACTCAATCACATCTTCTGGCTGAGAAGTTATGGTTGTGTATCTCTGAAAAATCCAGGACTGATGAAGCAGCTATGAAGACTCTAAAGAGATGAAGGCAACATAACAGTTGTGGGAGGGGAGAAGGATCCAGTGAAAACACTAGGGTCAAGGAAGGGGGTAGGACTGCTGTGGGAAGGGGGCCTTTCAGGTCCTGGTGCAAGATGATGGAGGAGGACCTAGACTGGAATGTGGGACTATGTGAAAACTTGGTAGAGCTTAGGGAAGCTCTCCCATGCTTGGATGGAGGTCTGGAAAGACACCCCACTTGTTAGCCTCTCTCCTTAGAGATGAGCCAAGAGGGAAAAGTCTCCCAGACTCAGTTTCTCCTTGTCATTCTCCCAAGCTCACGGACAGCCTACAGGGCTCTCACACTTAAATTCCCCTGCTAGCAGCAGGCCAAATGGTTGCCTGCTTTAGGGTTCACTCAGAGTTCACACATCCACTTCACCTTTTGATCACAAAGGAGAACACACTCTATCATATACCCCACAACACCAGACAGTGAGAAGCCCAAATCTTATTTCTTTGTGTCCTTTGATATCTGTATTTACATCAAGTTTTGTTTTTCTTTTCTCTACCTCACCTTACTGGTTTAACCCCTATGCTTCTCTCAAATGCCTTTGGATAATTAACCTGCCTGCATCATGGAGATTAATTGTCTTGACCTTTATGTATCACATCAATTATTGTCATACCAGCCCCCACCATAGGGGCAAGCTGACCTTTAAGAAACCTGTGATTTCTGACATATTTGAAAAATGTTCTTTGTTTAATTCTTTATATAAACCTGTACCCATCTTCAAATAAATGACTGTTTGTACCAGAATATTCTGCGAAGCTGCTGTCTGAATCACGCAGTCCCTGAGATCCGGTGAGGGAGGTTCAGTGGTTTGCCCGCTGGCTGGATCCCCTCCACTGGAGTTCCAGCACTGGAAGTGTAAGTATTTTGTAAAAAACTGAGAACTCTGGATGTTGGGCAGTGGCACACTGGGTTAAGTGCACATAGTATGTAAGGACCTGCACAAGGATTCTGGTTGGAGCCCTCCCAGCTCCACACTTTCAGGGGGGTTGCCTTACAAGCAGTGAAACAGATCAGAAGATGTCTATCTTTTTCTCTCCCTCTCAATATTCCCCACCCCTCTTTATTTCTTTCTGTCCTAAACAAAAACAATTGGAAAAGAAATTCCACAGGAGCAGTGTAGTTTCGTAGATTCATAGTGTAGTTGCTGAGCCCCAGTGATAACCCTGGAGGAAAAAAAAACCTGAGAAATTTTACACATGCACCAACAACTGCTTCTACTGTAAATCATTAATCCCTCCCCAATACAAAATTTAAAAAAAGAAAAAAATACTAGGGACACCAGGTCTCTGTGGTTCAGTGATAGGTCCTGCTGTCGTGAGAGCCTGGTTCACTTGGTGTGGTCTCTGGTTTACCTCTGAGGAATAAAGTGGCTTCCTCCTTACTGGGAGAGTGGTGACTCACCTTTAAGTCACCAGTAGTGGGGAAGATACAACAGACCACAGTCTGTAATGCTCACATGAATTTCTAGAAAGTTCTGGTTTAGGGGGTCTGGGAGTAGATCTGAAATGCTGTGATATTAAAACGTTCCTTAACAATGCTATCTACTGGCTGAAAGGCTGTTAGAGCAAGAGAGCAAGCCACATCCTGATTTGTGAAGTGTTTCTACACACACACACACACACACACACACACACACACACTCACACACACACACACACACACACACACACACACACACACACACACACGAAAAAGACAGACATCTGTGTGATTCAAGTTCTTCCTTGAACCAACCGTGTGGTTGGGAGCAAAAGGAACAGTCCCTTGAGGCTTATCTATAAAATAAGACAACTGTCAATCACTTCTTAAGTCATCATGAAGATTAAAGGAGATAACATATTCTGGTATTTATAACCATATTGGCCTGGAAGAGAAGACGAATCTGTCATAGGTGTTGGGGAAGAGAGAGAAGCAATTCCCTTTTGGTATCTCTCTGTGGAAATGTCCCAAGTCTCTTTCTTCTTCTGTTGTGGTCCTGCATCCATGTATTTATGCAAGAGCCTATTTACATACTCACTTACTTATTCACTCTAATGTCAGACATCATCTAGGAGAGACTTTAGGAACCATTTAATGGAACACTTGAGGGCTGTTTGAAATGCTGATTCAGATCTCCATAGATTTCCCTGGGACAGCACTTGCTGTGGTAACTGTAGAGTCTCCAAATTTCATCAAGCCACTCTGGTTTCATCCTCAAGAAGAAGACAGGTCACCCCAACAAGAAACACCATTTGCCTCTATGAGAGGCCTTTGGAAAATTTTTATTTTCCTCTTCAATTTTTGGACATTCTAAAGTATGTAATACTCTAACAACACCCCCCCAAAAGAACTTTTTGTTAATCGGTGTACTTTTAGGACACACAATGCAACAAGAACTCTTGGAACCTGTCCTAGAATTCCCTGATTCATAGAGGTCCTCTCCTCACCTCCTTTTCCAGCAGAAGAATGCTCCAAGTCTCTGAGACTTGACTAAAACAAGACAATAGCTAACCAGAGGTCCAAGGTCAGCCAGAATTCCTCTGGAGTTGACCTTAAGATGGGGGTGGAGGACCAGTGAGGGTCAAGTCCTTTAAACTGAAGAAGCTGCCCGAGGGCATTTCTAGGGAACCAGGATGGTTCCTCAAAGGCTGTTTGTTTTTCATCTACTGGAAAATATAGCAACATTGGAGAGATAAAGGCAGGAAGAAAATTCAGATCAACCCCAAGTGGTTAAGTACCCCACCCGAGGGAGCTCACATAGCTACCAGAAACCCAACCAGCCTGTCATGGGGCTGTTATTTATTTATTTATTTATTTAAATTTTACAAAATTACATGTCAGCAGGGGTTTAAATCCACACCATGACCACCACCAGAGTTCTGAATCTTCACTCACCCCACTGCACACACAGTTCCTCTAAGATTGTAGACATGGACCAACCATCATGTCTACAACTATCTGTCCACATTTATACATAATTGCCCCATTTTTCTCCTGATTCAATCCTTTCTTCCCCTCTAAGCCACTCATGACAACATAGCTGCCTCCATATGTCCCTCTCCTCTCTTTTTCCTTCTCTCTCTCTGGGTGCTGATGGAGCTGGAGTTCAGAGTCCTCTTATCTTCATCCTATCACTTCTTTCCCACTGGGAACATGGATCAAAGTTGTTTTTGAGGTACAGAATGTAGAAGTTCTGGCTTCTGTATCTGCTTCTCCACTGAGCATGGGCGTTGATAGGTTGATCCATACCCTCCTGGGGCTGTGTTTAGAGCTAATTAAATGGTAGGTTTTCCAGGCCAGGAAAAGACAAAAACAACCCACGGCTTCCTTCTGTGAATTGACCACATCTGTGCTGAGGGATCTGGGTGTTCATTATGTAAGAGATTTAGCTTTGACAGTACACTCAAAGCTCACCCTCTCCACTTAATCCATCACAGAAAAGGTTTACTTCGTCACAGTCAACCTACAATGAAGAAACTGAGGCTCTGAGAGATCGTGACCTGACTGAGATCATGGAGTTGTCAGATGAGGAGATGAATGTACCTCTGCTCACTCACCATTAAATATAGTCTCTCAGAACAAGTTTCTTTGTGTTTCTTTTCCCAAAAAATTTAAAGATTTTTTTTCTTAATTTAATTTATTCAATTATGGATAGAGACAGAGTGATACTGAAATGGAAGGAAGAGCTAGACAGGGAAACCTGCAAGCCTACAAACCTCCAAACCTTCTTCACCACTTATGAAGTTTGCCCTCTGCAAGTGGAGATTAGGAGTTTGAACTTCGGTCTTTGAAGCACTGTAATGTGTGCACTCACCTGAGTGTGCCTGAGTGTGCCATCACCCAGCCCCCTTTCACATTTCTTTATATTTAACTATTTTTTAAAGCATCACTAGGGAATGAACCCATAACTTGTGCCTGCATGCTCGGTACCACCACTAAGCAGTCTCCCCAGTTTGACTTTGTCACTCTTTATTTCTTAGATTGAAAGAGAAGAGAGAGAAGAAAGGATAGAAAGAAGAGATACCACAGCACTTCTCCATCATCAACAAACTTCCCTCAGTGTCATTCATGACACTGCCATGTGGTGGTGGAACTTGAACACAGATTTAGAGACTTTGTGGTGCTACTAAGGGCACACCTTTCTACTTCATCACCTTGCTTTTATTCTCCAACTTTTGCCCTCATGGCTGTAAAGTTGCTGCCAACCATAACTGTTTCTCCTCAACACATGACAGGAGAGAGTGACTTCTTCATGAGCCTGTTAAATGTTGAAAAGTTCTCTAGAGCTTTTTTTTTTTTTAATTTCCACTCATCTCTATTGGCCAGAATTGTGTCATGTGTTTTTCATAACCCAGTCTCTGGGAAGAAGTGGAATTACTATGACTGGCTTGGATCAATCAAATTTCATCCTAGGGGTTCTCTATTCCTTCAAGTCCATGACTCTCAGGTAATAGGAAACTGTAGGATAGGTGACAGTATTCCAGATTTGCCTTAAACGATGTATTCAGTAGACAGATAAATAGATAATACGTATAAACAAGGTATTAAATTCAAATTTAGATAAATAATTTTAGCCAAAATACATGTGGGATATTCTCATACTAAAAATTATTTATTAACTAGAATTTAAATCTTGTTGGATAGCCAGTGCTGGCTCTTGGAGTACTAATAAGGGATGGGTAGTGTCTGCCAGAGCTGGTTTAATCCCCAATCTCTCTGCTAAGAAGAAAGCCAATCTGTTTGTATGAAACATGAATCTTGATAATGTTTTCTTTCATACCTCTATATCTCTTTCCAGCCCACATACCAAATCTCAGCAAAAATGAGGGTTTGCTCATTGATATTGAAACTGGGTGACTGGGGGCCAGGCGGTGGAGCAGTGGGTTAAGCGCACAGGGTGAAACTGGGTGACTGATAGTCACCTGGGGTGTTTCCTTCCACTCCACATCCTGGTCCAGACCCCAGTTTCAATTTGTGTGTTTCAGTTCCCTTAGACCTAGTTTCAAAATATCTCCCCAGTGGGGGTTGGGCAGTGGTGCACCTGGTTGAACACACACATTACTAAGCAGAAGAACCTAGGATTAAGGTCCCATCTGAGGGGAGAAGTTTCACAATAGGTAAAGCTGTGCTACAAATTTCTCTCTCTTTCTCTCTCTCTCTCTCTCTCTCTCTCTCTCTCTCATTCTCTCCCTCTCTGCCTTTCCCTCCCCTCTCAATGTAAAATAAATTAAAATATTTTTAAAAATATCTCCCCAGTACACTTATTTTTCTTCTTGGCTACCACCATCATCTGCTGTGAACAATCTTCAGTCAGGGTCTGCTCAAGTCCCCAGAGGACATCTGAGAATGTTTGGAGACATTTCTGATTGTCACGCCCTGGGAGGGAGGGAGGGACAGGATTGTTCCCACACCAGAATTACCTGGCCCCAAATGTCACAGTACTGAGCTACAAACCCTGCTATGAGTCCCACCCTCAGCCCAGATGACTGGCCTGCCTCCCTTACTCCCCACACATACACACTGGCCTCTCAACTTCCTTTCAGTTCTTAACTCAGCCAGCTGGAAATGTCACTGAAGCCTTTTTCTTCTCCCATTATACCCTCTCAGTGACCTTCTCTACTCTGAACACCACCGAGCACTGCCTCTCTGGGGGAGGCAGTGTGATTTTCTCTGGACTTGATGTACTTATTTGTGCTGATGCTTTGACTTAATTTAATTTCCCATTTTTCTTTCTCCAAGAAATGTTGCTTTACAAAGCAGTCTCAAGGGAACAGTTTCACATCTCCCCCAAATACATAACAGCACACCTCATTCTCCACCGAAGTACCATCTCCCTCTGCTGCTTTCTTCTTCAGTGGAATTAAATTAACACTTAAAAATAAACAAAAAATTAATAAAAGTCCCAAAATGTGGAAACTCAACAGTACAGTACTAAAATATTGGGTCAAAGAGGAAATTAAGGAAGAAATAAAAAATTTTTGAGAGTTCAATGAAAATGAAGACACGAGCTATCAATATATTTGGGACACAGCTAAGGCAGTACTGAGAGGTAAGTTCATAGCCATACAAGCACACATTTAGAAACAAGAAAAAGCTTAAATAAACAACCTGATTGCACACCTTAAAGATTGATAAGAAAAAGAAGAACAAAGGAACCCTAAAGCAACCAGAAGGATGGAAATGACTAAAGTTAAGGCAGAAGAAAATAGTATTAAAAATAAGAAAACCATACAAAAGATGAATGTTGGTTCAAAAGTAAAGTTTGGTTCTTTGAAAGGGTAAACAAAATAAACCTAACCAAAGAAGTGAAAGACTTGTATACTGAAAAATATGAGTCACTACTCAAGGAAATAGAAAAAAACACAAAGAGGTGGAAAGATATTCCATGTTCATGGGTTGGAAGAATTAACATCATTAAAATGAATATACTACCCAGAGCCATATACAAATTTAATACAATTCCCATCAAGATCCCAGCCACATTTTTAAGGAGAATCGAACAAAGGCTACAAATGTTTATCTGGAACCAGAAAAGACTTATAATGGCCAAAGCAATCTTGACAAGAAAGAACAGAACTGGAGGTATTACACTCCCAGATCTCAAATTGTATTATAGGACCATTATAATCAAAATAGCTTAGTACTGGAACATGAATAGACACACTGACCAGTCGAATAGTATTGAGACTCTGGAAGTAAGCCCTCACACCTATGGATATCTAATCTTTGACAAAGATGCCCAAACTATTAAATGGGGAAAGGAGAGTCTCTTCAAGAAGTGGTTTTGTAAAAAATTGGCTGAAACATGTAGAAGAATAAAACTGAACCACTATATTTCACCAAACACAAAAGTTGAGTTCCATGTGGATCAAGGACTTGGATGTTAGACCACAAAATACCAAATAATTAGAGAAAAATATTGGCAGAAGTCTTTTCTACATAATTTTTAAAAATGTATTAGTGATGTAATTTTGGTCTACAAGATTATTTATTTATTCCCATTTGTTGCCCTTGTTTTTTATTGCTACAGTTATTGTTGTTATTGCTGTTGTTGGATAGGACAGAAATAAATGGAGAGAGGAGGGGAACACAGAAAGGGGGAGAGAAAGATAGACACCTGCAGACCTGCTTCACCACTTGTGAAGCGACCCCCTTGCAGGTGGGGAGCTGGGGACTCAAACCGGGATCCTTATGCTGGTCCTTGCACTTCGTGTCACCTGCACTTAACCTGCTGTGCTACTGCCTGACTCCCTCTGTATGAATTTCAAAGACATCTTCAATGAAATGAATACAATTACAAAGAAGACTAAGGCAAATATAAACCTATGGGACTACATCAAATTAAAAAGCTTCTGCACAGCAAAAGAAACCATCACCCAAACAAAGAGACCCCTCACAGAATGGGAAAAGATCTTTGCATGCCATACATCAGACAAGAGGCTAGTAACCAAAATATATAAAGAGTTCATCAGACTCAACAACAAGAAAACAAATGACCCCATCCAAATAATGAGGAAAGGACATGAACATAATACTCACCACAGAAGAGATCTGAAAGGCTGAGAAACATGAAAAAATGCTCCAAGTCATTGATTGTTAGAGAAATGCAAAAAAAGACTACAATGAGATACTACTTCACTACTGTGAGAAAGTCATACATCAGAAAAGATAGCAGCAACAATTGCTGGAGAGGTTGTCGGGACCAAGGAACCCTCCTGCACTGCTGGTGGGGATGTAAATTGGTCCAGCCCCTGTGAGAACAGTCTGGAGAACTCTCAGAAGGCTAGAAATAGACCTACCCAATGATCCTGCAATTCCTCTCCTGGGGATATAGCCTAAAGAACCCAACACAAACATCCCAAAAGATTTGTGTATACCTATGTTCATAGCAGCATAATTTTGTAGTAGCCAAAACCTGGAAGCAACCCAAGTGTCCAACAACAGATGAATGGCTTAGCAAGTTGTGGTATATATACACAATGGAATACTAAAGACTCTGGGGTGGGTGCGGGGGGAGAGTACAGGTCCAAAAAAGGATGACAGAGGACCTAGTGGGGGTTGTATTGTTATGTGGAAAATAGATAAATGTTATGCATGTACAAACTATTGGATTTGGGAGTCGGGCTGTAGCACAGCCGGTTAAGAGCAAGTGGCACAAAGCTCAAGGACCAGCATAAGGATACGGGTTGAGCCCTGGCTCCCCACATGCAGGGGAGTTGCTTCACAAGTGGTGAAGCAGGTCTGCAGGTGTCTGTCCTTCTCTCCCCTTTTTTTATTCCCTTCCCTCTCTCCATTTCTCTCTGTTCTATCCAACAACGATGACAACAATAACAACAAACAAACAACAAGGGTAACAAAAGGGAATAAATAAATATAATAAATATTTTTAAAAGACAAACTATTGGATTTACTGTTGAATGTAAAACATTAATCCTCCAATAAAGAAATTTTTTAAAAAATGGTGCTTTTGCTATTTTCAGCCCATCTTGGATTGAGCATGAAGAAATAATGTTAAGTGAAATAAATCAGAAACAGAAGGATGAATATGGGATGATCTCACTCATAGGCAGAAGTTGAAAAACAAGATCAGAAGAGAAAACACTAAGTAGAACTTGGACTGGAGTTGGTGTATTGCAGCAAAGTGAAATACTCTGGGTGTGTGGTGTAGGTGTGTGGGGTAGGATTCAGGACCTGGATCATGATGGCAGAGGACCTAGTGGGGATTGTATTGTTATGTGGAAAACTGATAAATGTTATGCATGTATAAACCATTGTATTTACTTTGGACTCTAAAACATTAATCCCTCAATTAAAAATAAATTTTTAGAAAGACAATATGATATTTCTAAAGCTTATATTTGCTTCTAAAGGCTAAATGTTATCTCTTCTTTGACATTTAAAACTATTTACTTATTTGATAAGACAGAGAGAAATTGAGAGCAGGAGGGAGGGAGAGGGAGAGAGAAAGAGAGACACCTATAGCACTGTTTAAACACTTGTGAAGCTTTGTTCCTGCATGTGGAGACCAGGGGCTTGAACCCAGATTCTTGTGAATATGTGCACTCCACAGGATGTGCCACCATCTGGCTCCCTACAAGTTATCTCCTCTGCAGTTGTTTTCCTTTAGGAAGTTTTTTCAGAATATTCTGAAAGTATGGTCATAATAGATATAACTACAAAATAAAAGGTTGAAATTCTCTTACCTCTGGGAAGATTTTGGTGTTGCTTATGTAGGTATTGTTGTTTATTTAAAGGTTCCTATTTGGCCTCCAGCTCCCCAGAAGCCCCACCCATGAATGAACCTACAGGGTTTGCTTGCTCCCTGGGAAGAAAACAGACTTATTTTTCATGACCAGCAGAGGGGGCTACAGGAATGCCAAATCTCTTTATCTTGGTTCCCACACAAAAATTGGAGGGTTTTAGGTGTTGTGTTTATTTTTTTCCCACCAGAGCTATTCCTGGGGCTTATTACCTGCACAACACTTCTCTCCCCCCCATATTTTATTTTATAAGACAGAGAGAAATTGAGAGCAAAGCGAGAGACAGAGAGGAAGAGACTTGCAGACTTGTGAAGCTTCCCCCTTCAGGTGGAGAGTAGAGGTTCAAACCTGCACTTAACCAGGTACAAGGCCTCCCCCATCCCTCAACTGATCCTTCATCTCTCAGTTCCCTAAGAGAACATTTGGGGACACTTAGTAGACAATTCCTTTATTTCTTTGTGCATTTTGAACTAGGACTGCCTTCTTTAGTTTAAGTCAGTATTTCTCAACCCTGGCTACCTGTTAGACTCACCTGCATAGCTTTTTAAAAAAAATAATTAATAAAATTAAACGTCATTCAGTTAACATGCCCAGAAATTCTAATTCTTGCTTGAAACAGACCTGAGCACTTCAGCCAAGTTCAGGGTCAGCTTGCAGTGAGGGCACTTTTAGGAGCAGACTCTGTTCCTGGACCTGCCTGAGCCTCATTCTGCAAACCCTCACCAGTGAGAGATGATAGCATGTACAGGCCACTTGCAGAGGTGTTTCCTAATGATAATCTTTCCAACAAAAGCAATAATGCAAAGTTTATGCAAGGATATAGCAACCCTAAGTGACTCAAAAGGTATTTAGGGGGCGGTTCCTCCCTCTGGTCAGAATGAGTAATCCTTCAGCAAGATTACAAGGCATTTAATAAGAAACTGTCTCCAAGGTGAAAGTCCAAAATAAGGGAAAACTGTAGCAGGAAGCTTTGCTTCAGACACCCCTTTTGGATAGTGTGCATAGGTTGATCTCTTTTCCCAAGAAGAGCAGAAAGTGCTCCCAGTCCTTTTTCTCAGATCCAAGGACAGGATGAGGTTCACTTCATTAATCTGGCTCCTTCAGTATGCACCTGGCAGGGGGGGAGGGGGTGGTCCAGAAAGAGACAGGTGACCTTGAGACCTTGCCAGGTGCAAGTTGTGCCAGGGGAACCAGAAGTGCTCACCTTTTACCTGGGGAATGTGTCCAAAGGCCCTGGAAGGTCAGAATTCACACCTACAGCTGAGTCAGGACTCTCTATTGCAGGTAATACGCTGTGTCAATTGCAAATCAGCTCAGTCTCCATTCCCATAGAGGAAGCCAACGTAGTGATTTTCCAACCCTTTCACTGTCCTCTCTCCCCTGAGATTGTTTTTCTGTTTAATCTTCTTAAAGAACATGTGTGTCTTCCAGCTTTGCCTTTTTATTTCAACTAACCAAAAGAGAATCCAAACTACAGAAGCCCTGGCATGGAAAAGGGAGGAGGAGGCAAAACATTTTTCCTCCTGTAAAGCAAAATGACAGGCTTATGGAGTCAGAGTAGTTGCAAAACTCCATTGTCTCTTTCTTTCAATATAAACTCTCACTCTATTCACTCATGAAGCCTGTTCTATAAAAACTAATGATCTTAGGGGCTGGGCAGTGGCACACCTGGTTGATCACATGTGTTACCACGGACAAGGTCCAGGTTCAAGTCCCAGCTCCCCACCTGTAGGAGGGAAGTTTCATGAATGTTGAAGCATTGAATGTGTCATGAATGTTGAAGCAGTGCTGCTCTTTCTCTCTGTCTCCTTATTCCCTCTCAATTTCTTTCTGTTGTATCAAGAGGAAGGAAGAAAGGAAAGAAGGAAGGAAGGGAAGAAGGATGGAAACAATGGTCACTGGGAGTGATGGATTTGTTGTGCAGGCACTGAGCCCCAGTGATAACCTTGATGGAAAAGAAAAACCAAACTAGCTATCCTACAGAGGAATATGAACAACAAATAGTAAAGGGAAAACAACAACAAGAGAATGGGGTGGACATGTCTTTCCAGTTCCAAGAAGGTGTCTGTGAGGTTTAAACAAAATCATTCTTCAGATCCCCATGTCTAGGGTCTGGTGTACTGCTCCATAAATACTGGGTTATTAAGTTATGAACATGGAAGTGACAATATATTTAAATCAATTGCAAAGGGAGCCTGGTTTATCCTGAGTCTTCAAGTAGTAAAAATTGGTTCCAATATAATTTAGCCCACATCAGAAGTCAGGTTTAAAATGAACATTGTAGGGGAACTACAAATTACATTTTTAAGTATTGGTCTGTAATTATAGTCTTAATTAATTACACGAGGGATTAGTTCTTGAAAAGGTGTATAAAATGTGTCCTGTTTTGAACTAGGGAGACAGACAGCTATGGGAAGGAGCCACTCTTCTAGACAGTACTTCTTGTTCTGTACAAACTGGGGATTTCACTCATCAGGCTTTGCTTAAAACGTGTCCCATGGGTATGGATCAACATGCCAATGTTCATAACCAGTGGAGAAGCAATTACAGGAGCCAGAACTCTCACCTTCTGCAGCTTATAGAGAACTCTGGGGGTGGGGTGGAGAGCAATGGTGCACTGGGTTAAGCACACATGGTGAGAAGCACAAGGACTAGAGCAAGGATCCCAGTTTGAGCCCCCAGCTCCCCACCTGCAGGGGGATCACCTCACAGGAGTTGAAGCAGGTCTGCAGGTATCTATCTTTCTCTCCCCCTCTCTAGCTTCCTCTCACCTCTCACCTCTCAATTTCTCTGTCCTATCCAACAATAACAGCAACAACAAAAACAGTAATAACAGCAACAAAAACACAACAATGAAAAAATGGCCACCAGGAGCAAGTGGGTTCATAGTGCAGGCACTGAGCCCCAGCAATAACCCTGGAGACAAAAGAAAAGAAAAAGAAAAAAAGAATTTTGGTACATACTCCCAGAGGGGGAGAAATGTTCAGGGAAGATGACCAGAAGGCTCTGAACTCCAATTCTCTCAGGACTCAGAGAGAGAAGAGGAAAATCGGAAGGACATTCAGAAGTATTAATAGGTATAGGTGTGACTTAGAAAGGAAGAGAAGGCAGGGACATAGAAAAAAATGAGCAAATACATAAAAGTATAAATAGTTATAGAAATAATAGTCAACGCATATCTATGAGCTTTGGAGATCTGTTGCAGTTTCTAGTGGGGAACACAGAACTCTGGTGGTGGAAACAGTGTGGAGTTATACCCCAGTTGTCTCATAATTTTGTAAATCATTAATGAATTGTCAATAATTTTTTAAAGAGACTCACATGTTCTCTTAGTTAGGAATCCCATAGATGCCATTTATCTGGAAACAAGTAACAAACAAAACAACCAAGAAGTTCATGTTCTTTGTAGGGAAGAAAGTTTAACTCAAATGACAGAGCAGAGATTTAAAAATACAAATTATACCTCCCAGGTCTAAGCTTCTATTCAGTCCTGGTGTGACTCCTGTTAGAACTTTGTAAACACTCATGTCAACATTTGCAGCATCTGATCTTTACTAATTGAGATGATTCTTTCCATTCTTTGCTGCAGCCTGCTCACTACTGTTTAACTTTCCACTCTGAGCTCTTCAAGATGTACTAAATTAATAATTCTGTTTTAAGGTCTTTCAGGCATGTATTTCAAATGCTGGTGAACTAACTCATGTAAGGCTGATATGCCTGAAAGGAAGGCCTGTTTCTTTCCTGTTCCAATCCCACCCCTCAGAGGGCCCTCTGGTAACAGCTGAGCCTGCCTAGAATTTTGTTTTTAAACAAACACTGAATCATGCTCTCTTTTACTCATTTGCCCCAGGGAGCCAAGAACAAGTGGAAAATTCAGCACAATGGGGACTAGTTTTTATCCTTCTGGATCTTGAGCAGAGATAATACTTAAAAAAAAAAAAATCTATAACAAGCCTGTGAAATGAGATTCTCCCATGATGCTACAGGTGTGGTTTGTTTACAGTTGGGAGCAAGGCTTCTTGCCTCTTCCATGTTTGTGTTTTCTTTAGGCTGGGACAGGGCTTACTCTTTCTGAGAACATGGAGTTGTCTTAGTCACCACAAAGAGAGATGTTCATACTCTCTAAATCCCCTTCCACATTGAGGAGTTTCCTTTACTCCAACCATAGCAAAGAAACAAGTTCTCTCTGGAGAGAGATGCAGGAGATAGGGGTACCAGATTGCTCTTGTATAAAAGGGAAAGTCTCATGTCCAGAAACTCTGCCCTAGTCAGAAGTAAATGGGGATGGTGGATGGCCAGCCCTTCTTAGGAGCGTGGCCAATGTCAGAATTAGTAAGTTAAGTCCACTGTTGAATTGTTCTCCCCAGAATGCAGCCTTGGGGTAAATAATGGTCCTGTGTTGAGTTTCCTTCACACAGACCAGAGGCTGAAAGTAAGCAGTGCTATTTGTCCCAAGTCCTCTGTGGGATCACAACAGCAGGGCTATGCTGGAAGCTGGCATTTAGCTGGTGATGACATGGGAAGCTAAGCTACTCACACAGTGCCAGATATTTAGGCCTGAACTGTGAAAGGGCAAAGGATCAGAGCAAGTCCTTTAGTATCCTTTCCTGAACTTTTTCTTTCTTCCTTAAAATTTATTTATTATTTATTTATTTTTTTATTTAAAAAAGGAGACATTAACAAAACCATAGAATAGGAGGGGTACAACTCCACACATTTCCCACCACTAGATCTCTATATCACATCCCCTCCCCTGATAGCTTTCCCATTCTTTATCCCTCTGGGAGTATGGACCCAAAGTCATTGTGGGATGCAGAAGGTGGAAGGTCTGGCTTCTGTAATTGCTTCCCCGCTGAACATGGATGTTGACTGGTTGATCCATACTCCCAGCCTGCCTCTGTCTTTCCATAATAGGGTTGGTCTCTGGGGAAGCAGAGCTCCAGGACACATTGGTGGGGTCCTCTGTCCAAGGAAGTCTGGTTGGCATCATGCTGGCATCTGGAACCTGGTGGCTGAAAAGAGAGTTAACATACAAAGCCAAACAAATTGTTGAACAATTATGGACTCAAAGGCCGGAATAGGCAGATGAAGTGTTGGGGGGTACTCACTGCAGAATATTGTGTATTTTTGCTTTCAGATGTATATTTTGCCCTAGTTTGTGGATACGTGTGAACATATGCTTTATCTCATAAGACCTGGCCTCTATCTAGGTTTTGGGACTTTGTTAGGAAGTGAACCGCCTGGAATGGAATTAGAGAACACTATGAAAGGATAGGTCTCACCCAAATAATGAAGCTGAAGGGTTGTCATTCCACACCTGAAGTCTCTGGACACAGTCTGAAGTGAAGCATGCTGAGGTGGCACTCGTTGCATTGATTAGGTTGTGATTGGCGGATGCAATATTATTTGATATGAATTGAGAGACGCATGCAGGAAAGTGCGCCCCACCCTAAGGTTCCAGGGCTGGGGGAAATATAGGTACTATAGTGGAAATGTGAGATTCCTACTGTCTTAGGGTTCAAAAAGACAATGAATAGTTATTGTTATCATCACAGTATTTGGTAATTGGGTTAACATTGAAAAGTCCCTTTGTTAGGATTTGCTATAATACCCAACATCTTGTATATAGCTGTGCCACCAGTTGCTTCTGTTCTCCCTGGTCTAGGCTTTTGAGAGAATCAACATATCAAAGACTCAGACTATGTATTAAAAAGACTCAGTCTGTGCTTTAAACAGTTCGAGACATACAATTGATTTTTCCCCGCTCATATTAATTAAATAGTGATTTATATGACTACAATTTAATAGGAGTGTACATAAACACCATTCCCACCACCAAAAGACTGTGTCCCATCCCACCCACCCCGTAGCCCTGGGAAGCCCAATATCCACTCTCCCTCTCACCACAGGGTTTTTACTTTGGTGCCCTACTCTAGATTTACTCAAATCCTGCTTTTAGTTTCCCTTTCTGTTCATCTTTCTCAATTTCTGTTGATGAGTGGGATCATCCCATATTCATCTTTATCTTTCTCATTTAGCTCACTTAACATAATTCCTTCTAGCTCCATCCAAGATGGATCAGAGAAGGTGAGTTCATTGTACTTAATAGCTGTGTAGTATTCCATTGTGTATATATACCACAGCTTTCTCAGCCACTCATCTGTTGTTGGGCACCTGGGTTGCTTCCAGGTTTTAGCTATTATGAATTGTGCTGCTATGAACATAGGTGTACGCATATCTTTTTGGTTCGGCATTGTGGAATCCTTGGGGTACATCCCCAGGAGAGCAATTACTGGGTCATATGGAAGGTCCATGTCTAGCCTTGTGAGAGTTCTCCAGACTGCTCTCCAGAAAGGCTAGACCAATTTACGTTCCCACCAGCAGTGCAGAAGGGTTCCTCTGTCTCCACAGCCTCTCCAGCATTTGTTGCTACTGTCCTTTTTGATGTATGCCATTCTCACAGGGGTGAGGTGGTATCTCAATGTCGTCTTTATTTGCGTTTCTCTGACAGTCAGTGACCTGGAGCAATTTTTCATATGTTTGTTAGCCTTTTGGATCTCCTCTGAAGTAAATGTTTTGTTCATATCCTCTGCCCATTTTTGGATGGGGCCATTTGCTTTTTTGTTGTTAAGTATGCTGAGCTCTTTGTATATTTTGGTGATTAGTCTCTTGTCTGATGTATGGCATGTGAAAATCTTCTCCCAGTCTGTGAGGGGTCTCCTAGTTTGTGTAATAGTTTCTTTGGCTGTGCAGAAGCTTTTCAATTTGATGTAGTCCCATTGATTTCTTTCTGCTTTAGTCTTCCTTGCAGTTGGGTTTGTTTCATCAAAGATGTTCTTGAGGTTTAGGTGGGAAAGTGTTTCACCAATGTTTTCCTCTAAGTATTTGATAGTTTCTGGTTTAACAGCCGGGACCTTGATCTATTTGGAGTTTATTTCTGTTTCTGGTGAGATAAGGTGGTTTAGTTTCATTCTTCTGCTTATTTCAAATCAGTTTTCCCAGCACCATTAATTGAAGAGAGCCTCCTTCCTCCATTTAATATTTTGGGCCCCCTTATCAAAGATTAGATGTCCATATGTGTGGGGGTTTAGTTCTAGGTTTTTCAATTCTGTTCCACTGTTCTGTGTGCCTGTTTTTGTTCCAGTACCAGGATGTTTTGAAGATGATGGTCTTATAATATAGTTTGAGATCTGGGAGTGTGATGTTTCCATTTCTGTTTCTTTTCCTTAAGATGATTTTGGAAATTCTAAGTGTTTTCTGGTTCCAGATAAATGATTTTAATTTTTGTTATATTCTCTTAGAGAAGCTTTGTGGAACTTTGATGGGTATCACATTAAATTTGTATATGGCCCTGGGGTGAATATTCCTTTTGATGATATTTATTCTTCCAATCCATGAGCATGGGATGCTTTTCCATTTCTTGGTATCATTTTCTATTTCCTTGAATAGTGGAAATAGTTTTCAGTATACAAGTCTTTCACTTATTTGATCAGTTTTATTCCTAGGCATTTTATTGGTTTTGCTGCAACAGTGAATGGGAGTAATTTCTGTATATCTTCTCCTCAGATTTAGTGTTTTCATAAAGAAATGCCACTGATTTTTGTACATTGATTTTTGTAGCCCGACCCCTTGCTATATTGCCTAATAACTTCCTGTAGTTGTCTGCTGGATTCTTAAGGTTTTTCTTTGTATACTATCATATCATCTGCAAATAGTGAGAGTTTGACTTCTTCCCTTCCAATCTGCATTCCTTTGATTTCTTTCTCTTGCCTGATTGCTATGGCAAGAACTTCCAATACTATGTTGAAGAGTAATGGTGATAGTGGACAGCCCTATCTAGTCCCCGATCTGAGAGGGAATGCTTTCAGCTTCTGTCCATTGAGTATGATCTTGGCTGTAGGTTTGCTATATAGGGACTCAACTATCTTGAGTAATTTTCCATCTTTTCCCATTTTTGTAGTGTCTTGAGCATGAATGGGTGTTGGATTTTGTCAAAGGCTTTCTCGACATCTATTGAGATAATCATGCAGTTTTTGGCTTTGCTTTTATTGATGTGGTGAATGACATTAATTGACTTACATATGTTGAACCAGCTTTGCATTACTGGGATAAGTCCTACTTGGTCATGATGAACAATCTTTTTGATATACTGCTGTATCCAGTTGGCCAGGATCTTGTTTAATATTTTGACATCTATGTTCATCAGAGATATTGGTCTGTAGTTTTCCTTTATTTGTTGTGTCCCTATCTACTTTTGGTATCAGGGTGATGTTGGCTTCATAGAAGGTGGAAGGGAGTGTTCCTGTTCCTTCGATCTTGTGGAAAAGCTTTAGAAGTATGGGTATTAACTGTTTCCTGAAAGTTTTGTAGAATTCATTTGTGAAGCCATCTGGTTCAGGACTTTTGTTGTTGGGGCGATTCTTAATAACTGTTTTGATTTCTTTGTCTGTGATTGGTGTATTTAGGTTTTGTAGATCTTCTTGGTTCAGTTTTGGAAAGGCATATGTTTCTAGGAATTCTTCCATTTCTTCCAGATTTTCTAGCTTGGTGGCATATAGTTTTTCATAGAAGTTTCACATAATAATCTGGATTTCTGTGGTGTCAGTTGTGATATCTCCTCTATTGTTTACGATTCTATTAATTTGAGTGTTCTCCCCCTTTTTTTTTAGTGAGTGTTAAGAAGTGTTCTCCCTTTTTTTTTTTTTTTTAGTTTTTTAGGGGTTTGTCAATCTTGTTTAATTTTTCAAAGAACCAACATTTGGTTTCATTGATCTTTTGTATGGTTCTCTTATATTCGATGTTGTTTATTTCTGCTCTAATTTTAGTGATTTCTGTCCTTCTGACTGCCTAAGGGTTCCTTTGTTCCTCTTCCTCTTAGTCCTTAAGGCATGCAGTAAGGTAATTTATTTGAGCCTTTTCTCTAATATGTGATTTTATGGCTATGAGTTTCCCTCTCAGTACTGCTTTAGCTGTGTCCCAAATATTTTGATAGCTTGTATCTTCATTTTCATTTGTTTCCAGAAACATTTGAATTTCTTGCTTGAGTGTCTCTCTGACCCAGTAGTTCTTAAGCAGTATGTTGTTTAGTTTCCAAATTCTGTGACTTTTAATAGTTTTCTGTTTGTTGTTAAATGTTAATTTTACTCCACTGTGGTCTGAGAAGATACTTGGGATGATTTCAATGCTCTTGAATTTGTTGATGCTGTCTTTGTGGCCTAACATGTGGTCTATCCTTGAGTATGTGTTGTATGGATTTGAAAAGAATGTGTGTTCCAGTTTTTTGGGGTGAAGAACTCTGAAAATGTTCAGGAGGTCTAGTTTGTCCATCTCTTCATTTAATTCTCTTGTTTCTTTGTTGATTCTCTGGTTTGTTGATCTGTCTAAATGTGAGAGTGGGGTTTTTAAGTCTTCCACTATTATTGTATTACTATTGATGTATTTTTGAAGTTTGTTGAGTAGGTGCTTGATGTATTTAGATGGTCCCTCATTGGGTGCATAGATGTTAATAATTGTTAAGTCTTCTTGGCTGATTGATCCTCTAATCATTATGTAATGGCCTTGTCTATCTTTTATTACTTTATTTAATTTAAAATCTATTGTGTCAGAGATGAGAATGGCTGTTCTTGCCCTTTTTTGTGGTCCATTGGCCTGTATGATGGTTTTCCATCCTTTCACTTTAAGTCTGTGTTTATCTTCTTGGGTCAGATCGGATTCTTGCAAGCAGCATATGATTGGGTTATGTTTTCTTATCCATCATCCTACTCTGTGCCTTTTGATGGGTGAGTTTAATCCATTGACATCTATTGATATTATGGATTGAATGTGTTTTAGTGCCGTTATTCAAAAATTTTTTATTTGCTCTGATATATTGCAAGTATTGTAGTGATGTTCTTGTTTATAAGAGGTCTTTTTGAACCTCTTTCAGAGACGGTTGCCTCCTTTAACTGTTGTCTGAGAAGTTTTTGATCCCTCCATCTACTTTGAATGCAAGTCTAGCAGGATATATTATCCTTGATTGAAACCCTTTTTTCATTTAGGGCTCGATTGATATCTTGCCATTCTCTTCTGGCTTTTAGAGTTTAGGTGGAGAAGTCTGCTGATAGTCTTATGGGTTTCCCTCTGTATGTGACTTTTTGTTTTTCTCTTGCAGCCTTTAGGATCCTTTCTTTATCCTAAGTTCTTTTCATTGTAACTATGATGTGTCTTGCTGTCTTCAGGTTTGGGTTGATTCTGTTTGGGACTCTCTGGTCCTCTTGAATCTTAATGTCCTTTCTGTTGTTCAGGTCTGGGAAGTTTTCTTCTATAGTTTACTCTGGAATATTTACTTCCCCTTTCTCTCTTTCTTTCTCTGACAGGCCAAGTTATACGAATGTTACTTTTTTTGAGATCATCCCATATGTCTCTGCTGTTGTTTTCAGTGTCTCTCAATCTCTTTTTGAGCTGTTTTACCTCTTTCTTTGTTTGCTGTAGCTCATCCTCTGTCTGGATAATTCTGTTTTGTTTTTTTGCTTTTGTTAGTCTGCTTTCCCTTCCCTCAGCTTATTTCTTCATTTCAGCTATTTCAGCTTTCAGTTCTCTAGTTACCTTGAGGTACCTAGTATTTTCCTTGAGGGTCTCATCTGTTGTTTCCCTAATTCTGATAGCTCTTTCCTCCATAGTTGTCTTAATTTCTGTGATTATTAAGTTTACTATTGCTTGCATACTTTTCTTATCTATGGTTACTTCTGACTGATTTATAGTTTCTTCTGGGCTCCTGTCTTTATTCATTGTAGTAGCCATTTTATTTGCTCTTGGTTTAACTATTTCTTTTTTATTGATGTGTTTTTTATTTTTATGTTCTGTTGGTCTTCAGTTGTTGTGTTTTGAGTACTAGCAATGCTATACTAAATACCTTTATGACGAATGCAGTAACCAACCTCAGAAATTACAGTAGTAACTGAAGCAAGGATTGAAGCCGTTTAACCAATACCAGTTAGCCAGACAATGCCTCCAGTCCAATAAAAAATATCAGCCAAATCCAAATGAAAAAGAAACAGACAGGAAAAAAGGGATAGCAAGAATAGATAATTATGCAAATCTACTGTCCACTGTAAATTCTAGGGGTAGCAAGAGGAGAAAGGGAAGTAGAGAAGAGACACAAACAAAGGGAGTCCACTCTGAGATATATTTCTTCCCCTAAATATTTCACAAATGAGAATCAATGAATTCAGAATGCAGAAGAAAGAGGAAGGAATAAAAGAAGATAAGAATGATGAAGAAAAGAGAAAAAGAAAAAAAGAGCAGTGAAGGGAAAGAATTTTTTTTAATTAGCTAGGAGGAGGGAGAAAGGGGAGTGTGGATAGAGGAGGCAGATAGAGTGAAACAAGTTCCTCTCACAATGGATAGGACACCCAGTAACCTAGCAATGGAAAATACACTAAAAGTTAATGTTGGTCAACCTGAAGGGGGGGAAGGGACACGTGTATATATAATAGTAATAATAAAATAGAACAGAGTAAAAAACCCTAACAGTCAGTCTGCAGCTTGGATGGCTCCTGATTGGTTCAGGCAGACTGAGCAAAAACAGTCAATTGTTAAAAAAACAAACAAGCAAAAAACCTCCAGGTAGTCTTTTGTCATTCCAGTTGAGCTTGAGCCACTTAGAAAGCAAAAAAAAAAAAAAAAAAAAAAAAAAAAAAAAAAGCAAAGAGAATCAGAAAGGAAAAGGATTGGAATCACATCCCTGGTTAGCAAGGAAACTTGGTAAAGAAAAAAGCTCAGCAGGGAGCCTGCTAGTAGCAGCTCTCCAGCCTCTGGGTCCGGTTATAGGGTGGGGGGTGGGGGGGGAGGAGTGTGCTTCAGAAATAATAAAAAAATTTCCTTTATTTTTTCTCTGTTTTCTAACCCAAATTGAGCTATAGTCACCTCCTTGGTGTCACACTCAAAACCCCTTATTCACCGTCCTGCTGATGGCCAGGTATCCTAACCTTTTCAGCAGTTGTTGTCGGAGCTCATGCCAGCAGCTGCCTCCAAGACAACCAGAGCACCACTTCTGTCAAAATCAATGTTAGGATTGAGCTCAGTATATCATATCATGTCTGTCTGTCTGTCTGTCTGTCTATATGTATATAGCCATCTCCATGGCTTCAGCACCTCAGGCTGACTTTTTTTAGATCAAGAATGGAACAATAAGAAGCAGAGAGAGCAAGAATCCACAGCATTGAACTTTCAATACATTGGGGGCTGGGCTTAAATATGAGTTGTACATGTGGCAAAGTAAGGCATTATCCAAGCGAGCCATTGTATCTTTTGATTCCTTACCCTCCACCCTGGACTCTTTTTTTTTTTTTTTTCTTCCTTCAGCATCTCTGTGCAGCCCCAGAGATTTTTGAATCTGAAATTGTAATCTGGCTTGTCTCCAAAAGAATCTGCCCAGAATCAGAAAAGTCACTGACTGCAGGAAGCAGGCTTGGACTTGAGTAGCTTCTGCTTTTCTCTATGACACACATGGGATGATGCTCTCCCCCCCCACCGACACATACACACTCTCTCACACACACACACACCTTTCACCCCTGCACACACACTTTGTGTGAGCTGGTCCTAGTACATCTGGGAGATGAGAGATGTAACTCTGGGGCTTACTTCATACAAAAAGAGTTGCATGAATGACTGGGATGCCAGGTCACAGTTTCTTGTAAATTACCCTGTTCTCTATGGCAGCTCTGGGTCCTCACTCAGCTGCCATTGCGAGCACTCAAAGTTACAAACCTCTCCCCACCCAGGTAGGTTGGATTATGTAAAGCCAGGCCTGCTTCCTCTCCCTTAGTAACGATGTACACATTTTATTAGTAAAGCCCATACGATGGAATTACTATATTTGTCCTGTCTCTAACCAGAGGACAAAGGCTTGTACCCTCCCCAGATCAAAAAAAATTATTTGCTTCTTGCACTATTAAAAGAAAAAAAAAATCCAGCCGTTGTAAATTTAGCTTGCAAAAATTGAGAGACAACATTCTGTAATTCAGATTATTAAAGTTCTTTAAAGAACAAAAGTAACTTGGAAAAATCTGACTAGATCCATTAATAATCTGGAGCTGAGAAGCAGATGTTCTCTGTGAGAACATTCTTCCAGTTGGCAACAGTCCTCTCCCCCCAACTCCCTATTATTATACCTAACCTTTTTAGATATTGGTGTTTGAGACCCCCACCACTCCACCAGGGAACAGACTGAGTTTCCTAATCTGCTTAGGTATTTTGAGGAAAAGTAACTATGCCCAGTGTCATGTGTGATGAAAGTTAGGTTCATAGAAAACATTACTTCTGCTTTCTTTCTTCTATTGTTTAGCTCTCCTGTCTGCCCTACCTCTCTGTCTCATTTCCTTTCTCTTCATTACTAGGAGACTGTGCTTTTATTCTGAGTGACAGTGGCTCCAGCAAAGCAGTATTTTTAAAAGTTTTATTTGTTTTTTATCATTGTTGTGGCTATTGTTGTTGTTGTTGACGTAGTTGTTGTCGGATAGGACAGAGAGAGAAATGGATAGAGGAGGGGAGACAGAGAAGGGAGAGAAAGTTATACACCTGCAAACCTGCTTCACCACTTGTGAAGAGACTCCCTGCAGGTGAGGAGTTGGGGGCTCCAACAGGGATCCTTACATCCTTGTGCTTTGTGCCAAGTGTGCTTAACCTGCTGTGCTACCTCCTGGCCTCCAAGTTTTGTTTATCAGTTAATGTGAGAGCAAGAGAGAGCCACTCTAGCATATGCAATGTCAGGGATTGAACTTGAGAATGCATACTTGAAAATCTGATGCCATGTCTACTATTCTACGTCCTGGAACACACAAATTCATTTTCAATTCAAGAAGGAGAGATAGGGAGAGAGGACCAGAGCATCACTCTGGCAATGTGATGCCAGGAATTGAATTTGGAACTTTATGATTTTAAGTTCAATACACTAGTCACTACTCCACCTCCCAAACTGCACAAAATAAACTCATTTTTAAACTTCCTGCAGACAGAGTTGGCCCATGAAATGTAAGATGCTTAGTATGTTTCCTTTTTTTTTCTTCCTCCCTTCCTTCCTTCCTTTAAACAAGCCAATGAGCATGTTCAATTCCACTGTTTCTATGCTGAATTTTTCATTATTTTTCCTTTATTATTATTATTATTATTATTACCTCCAGGATTATTGCTGGGGCTTGGTGTCTGCACCATGAATCCACTGCTCCTGGTGGCTATTTTTTCCCTTTTGTTGCCCTTGTTGCTTTATCATTGTTGTTATTATTATTATTGTGGTGGTGGTTGTTGTTGGATAGGACAGAGAGAAATGGAGAGAGGAGGGGAAGACAATGAGGGGGAGAGAAAGATAGACATCTGCAGACCTGCTTCAACTTTTGTGAAGCAAGCCCCCTGCAGGTGGGGAGCCGGGGGCTCAAATTGGGATCCCTGTGCCTGTCCTTGCACTTTGAGCCATTTATGCTTAACTCATTATTTTTACTTAACATACAAACACACACACATGTACCATAGCGCTGGAACTTTCACTGGTGATGTGGTATTGCTGGCTTGAACCCAGGTTAAGTGCCTGGCAAGGCACATGCCCAAGCCAGGTCTTCATGCATGGTATGTATGTGCTCTACTGATAAGTCACCACTCCCTCCACCTAACCCTTGGGGGGGTCTTGAAAACTGTCTGACTCGGCTGAGAAATGTGCCACATTTTTCTCAGGGAACTCCCCTTGCTCCTTTCTCCAGCTTAGAATAAATCGTGACAGCTCCAGCACCTATTAGAGGCCATGAAGGGATCAAAGACTGATTCTCATGCTAAGAGTCAGACACAGAGTCTGGTTCTAAGGGCCTGGTGTCACTTGGAAATCCTGGAAGTAAATACACCTACCTTATTTAAGTCACTTATTAGAGTTCTCTATAACAGAGAACCAAATGTAATTCCAACAGTTTACTTTTCCTCCTTCTTTACTTTTTCTTGTGAAAACATGCTACAGTAGCTTCGGGTGTTTACAGGGTATCCAGCTTTGAATTTACATCTGATCACCCAAAAATTAATTTCAAAATGTGAACATAGGAATGAGCCTATCTTAGAGTTCTATAGTCTCCAAACACATCCTGATATGGTTATCTCATTTTTAAAATATCCACTGAAGTTTCTTTTCTTTTTTTTTACCATAGAGTTAATTTAATAAAATGTAATGTAAACATTACTCCACAATCTTCTCCCAAAAATTTAGCATTACAAAAATCTGTAGATAATCTTATAGGACTCCTCCAACAACTGATTCTTTGTTTTTTCCATTACTGCTCTCAGGAGCCTTTCTTAGTCTTTAGGTTGATTTTGTATAGTAGTTCTTGTTTCCTGGATCTGTATATCTTCCTCTTTATACAGTATAGGGAAATTCTCAGCTGGTAATCTTATCCATATGTATTCTTACCTTTTCTTTGACTCTTCTGGAACATCTATGATGGGTATTTTGCTCATTTTTACAATGTCCCATAAATTTCTAGTATTACCTTCATTTATTTTGTTTTCCCTGTTTTTCTTTGATGTTCTCTGCTATATCTTCATGCTTACTTATTCCATCTTCAATCCCCATTTTTTTTTCCTCTTGAGACCCTTCAATCTATTTATTGTATCAGCTGTTGCAGGCTGTTGTTTGGTTACTTACTATGGCTACTAAATTACTTGCATTAAGTATTCGTTCAGTTGTCATGATTTTTAATTCTTGATTTTCTGTTTGTATGTTCCTCACATTCTTTCTCACAGTTTCTTACATGCTTTCTCTCATAGTTTCACTGTTACTTCTCTGTTTTCATGGGAGATTTCCATAGTGGTCATGGTACAGACTAATGTGCCTATTTTTATCCTGGAGTTTCCCACTACTAAGTTGCTCATTTCACTGACCAAGTTGAGGACTAATGAGTTCAAGTTTTTTCCCTGGGGGCATTAATATCTCTGGTGCATTTGGAGAATTTTCAAGGCTTTTGTCTTGATATCTTGGTGAAAGTGATTTTTTTTTTTATTTCCCATGTTACTTGAACTTTTGTAGTGGTCTGTATTGGCAAACCCTTAGTTGATTCAGGTTCAGCAAGGCAAGTTTCCCTTTAGGGTAAGCTTTCCTCTGCTAGGGTGGGTTTCTGACATGAAACTGTTGTAGCTGCCTGGGAGGGTTCCATTGTTCACCCAGCCATTCATCTGGGAAATGCTGGGGCATGTTGAGCTCTCAGAAATTGATAAACCACACCTTAAAGTTTCTTTTCCAAAAGACTGGAGTAGCTTGGATGTTGGTGCAGTGGCTAGAGTGCTAGACTTACAGGCTAGAGGTCCATCATGTGTGCCAGAATGATGCTACAATTCTCTCATTAATAAAGAAAGAAAGGAAATACTGGAAACAAAATATACTTCAAAAGAAAGATCTGCAGGAGCTGAGACATAGCTGACCCAGTAGAGTACACACTTTACTTACTATACTACAAGCCCCTGGTTGAAGTCTTGACACCACATGTGACTACTATGATCAGGCTTGCTTCGGCAGCACATATACTACAACTGAGAATAGTATGACACCAGAAGAAGTTCCATAGATATAGGATCAATGTAATATTTCTTCTCCATCCCCCTATTTGATATAAAAATACCTGTGGTAGTAGTAGAATTGGGCATATACAATGACTGGACACCACAAAAAACAAAAAAAAGAAATAACTGTTTCCTTAGACTCCTGAAACATTTAACATAGGAACTTCAAGATTCTGGCAGTATTTATTAGAATACACACACACACACACACACATGCTTTTTTTTTTTTCTTAAGAGTCTAAAACTTTTCTCATAAAATTGTTCTATATCTGCCCCTTCCATTATGGTAGCCACTGACATATGTAGATTTTGAGCTCTTAAAATGTGGTTGTATGACTGAGGAATGGAACCCTGAGCATATTTGTCTGCACTCCACGTAAATACAAATGAACTCACTTGTCTTGGGATTGATACATTGAATTGTTTAGTTTTTAGCATCATTCCAGCAGGTTAAGATTTCAGTTAGAATTCTAGAGAAATTTCTGTACTTCCTCTTAATATCTCCATCTCTCCTAGAGCTAAATGCAGCCTTGATGATTCAAGTTGAATGAAATCTTGGTTGGGTTCCAAATCACTACTTCCAGCTGTGACATTTGGTAATGTCCTCCTCCTCCTCCTCCTCCTCTTCCTCCTCTTCCTTCTTCTCTTGCTCCTCTTCCTCAGCTTCCTGCACACAAAGCCTTTCAGGCCTGTCTTGAGGACTGAGTTATGAAGCTCATATGCAAATAGCCTTGGCAAGAAGTAGCTTCTCAGTGAATTAATACAACCTGCCTGTGCTGGTTTTCTGTTATTCACATCCGTGTCTATCTCCCCTTCCCAGCACTGGCTTCCTTGAAGCTAGAATTCTGCTTCTTCCTTGAACCTGGCCCAGTGATCAGAGACACTGGAAATTCAGAAGCCAAGTGACTCAGATGGTTGTGTGATGGAAGCCTTACTATGCCTGGGCTCGGTCTCCAATAATGGTAAACCCTATGGTGGCAAGTAGCACTTGGGGGTCAGTGGGGATTACCTTCTACCTGATTTTCAACCTGGGTGGTCCTGGTGAGGATCCTTATTGTTAGGGAACTGCTCGAAAGGCCTGTGTGATGGGTTTGTCATTTTTGAGCCCCATAGATTATTTAGTTCACTCCTCAATGACATGGAAAGACTAAGGTTTCAACATTACGAAGTCAAGTCATTGACCTGGGGTTATATTTTCTTCCAACATGAAGATCATCAGAGGATCTAGGTAGGAATTCCATAAGTAGGGAAGTGTGATAGACCAAGTAATACTCCTTTATGTGAGTTTGGGACTCTCTCATGGCAGACCCCATGCTAAATGCTTCTCATGAAATATAGTGTGTTTTCAAAGCATCCTCATGAAATAAGCACTTTATTGTGCTAATTTTTACCCAGGCCATATATGTAAGCAACATGTCAAAGTCATACAAGTAAGCCAGTATCGGAGTCAGGAATCCAGTATAGACCTTGAAGTCCCCTTTTTAACCACTGGGATGTTTTGCCTGCACCAGGTTTCCTGGAATGCTTCAGACTCTGAAGCTTCCAGATGAGAAAACAGTATTTATTTATTTATTTATTTATTTATTTATTGCCACCAGGATTATCTGGGACTTGGTGCCTACACAACTCTACCACACTGGGTGAATATATATATATGGAGAGAGAGAAAGAGAGATGGAGGGAGAAGGTGAGAGATACCTGCAGCACTGTAGGGATCAGGGTCTTGAACCTGGGTCCTTGGACATGGCAATGTTTGTGCTCTACCAGATATGCTAGTACCCAGCCCAACTGTGATTAATTAATTATTATTATTATTACATGTATGATTGCCTTCAAATAAAAGGGGTAAATGCCACGTGTGGGAAGAGGTTATGGTCAGCACAGATCTCCTCAGCCCTGGAGAGAAAGAGAGCAAGGGCTCCCATCACTAATAAGTGAACTGCGCAGTGCTTACTAGTTTATTAATTAAACTGCACCCCACAGTCTGACAGACTCTGCAGTCAGAATTGACTGGAGTGCCAGTGCCTCGGGGGACAGAAGGGAGGGGCCTCCGCCTCTCATTCGCTGCCAGGATTCAGGGCAACCAGTTACTCTTGTCAATCTTTAGCTTAATCATTTAGCAGTTGTAAAGGACTCATTAAAAATGCCGAGGTTTATTGCAAGTACCTTGGGCCCGCTCGGGAGGCAGGCCAGCTAGGGAGCTTTGTACCCACTTGCCTCTGTGAGCCCCAGAACAAAATCGCTGACTGTAATTATACCACAAAGGCTTAGAAAAGAAACTTTGGAGTGGGGGTGGGGTGTCAGGGTGGGGATGGGAAGAGGAGCTTAGACCCTAAAACTCCAGGGCCTGGGCCTTGAGAAGGGTAATTCCCTGTGCTAAACTCCTGCTCACACTCCTTCCCCACCCAGACACATATAGATCATAGTGCCTCCCCCAAGGATGCCCACACTCTTTGCTGGCCACTCCCTGCCTCTCCGTCTTTCCTTTTGGCTACCTATCAGCGGGGAATCTAAGGACCTAAGGGAATATCAAGGCAAATGCTAGAAGAAGAAGGGAATATCAAAAGCAAGAAGAAAATCCTTTTACCAATCTCTTCTTGCACTGCTTGTGTTCTTGTGACTGACACATCCAGATTTGTCCTCCCAGTTTCCTTGGGACTCCGGGGGCACCTGGAATACTGTCCTTTTGATTATCTAGTTGAGAAGCCAGGTGGTGGCATTCTTGGTAGAGCAACACATTGCCTTGCGTGAGGATCTAGGTTCAAGCTTCCAGTCCCCACCTGTAGGGGGGAAGCTTTGTAAGCAGTGAGGCAGTGTTGCGGGTGTCTCTTTCTCTCTCTCTCTCTCCTTCTTTCCCCTTTTCCTTCCCTCCTTTCTCTCTTTCTTTGTTTCTTCCTTTCTTTTTTTTCACTTATTAGTGATTTTCAAAATTTTAAGATAATAGTGGTATAATTACATATGGTCCCCACCACCAGAGTTCTGTGTCCCCACCCTCTCCATTGGAATCTGCAGTAGTTCTCCAAAGATCTCTGATATGGACTGATTCTATAACTATCTACCCATATCTATATATACATATACTTGCTCAACACTTGTTCAGTGGTTTTGCCTTCACTTCCTTTCTTAGTCACCCCATACACCTATTACTGCTTCCGGGTGTCCTTTTTTCCCTCTTATCTCTCAGATAATTGAAATGGTGCCTGACTTCCGGTTGGTGTTTTCCAAGTTTGCTTCCCTTTCAATGATGGTATAAAAACAGGATTCCCATAAAATTAGTCTCCTTTATCCAATTTAGTCACCTAATACCACTTTTCCTTCCACTAAACACTATTTTGTTCTTACCAGAGTTTGTTTTTGTATTGTTTGTTCATTTGATCATTTATTTTGTTTATCTTCCGCATGTCATAAATCATTTGTCTTTCTGTTGGTTATTCATTTAGTGTGGGGGTGCCTCTTTCCCGGGTGCATGCTCTCTGGGTTGGAGAGAACTCGACCAGGCTCAGCCTGCACTGCTACTCACTCAGCAACACAGGAGATAGATGACTCAGGAACTCGTGGCAGCATGGTAATGCAAAAGGATGTATTGATCAGAAAGCCAATGCTTTTATAGGATAAAACCAGAAGTGGCAAGTCAGAAACGGAAATGGCTAGGAAAGGGGGTAGAGAAAGGCAAAAGCTTGCTGGGAAGGTAGAAGCTTCCTTAGCATCTGTTGTGAGGTTTTTAACCAGTGGGATTAATGTTACCCTGCAGGCTGGGCGGGTCTCAAGATAGAAAGAAGATAGATCAGTGGGATGGGTGGGGATCTTTCAGGCAAAACAATGATTATGTAAATAGGCCATAGTATCAGCAATGCAGGATGGGGGGGCTGGCTTAATGCCCGACAATTTAGTAGACTTTATTACATCAAAAATGCAGGAGCATGAATACAGAAGATAGCATAATGGTTATGTAAAAAGACTCTCATGCTTGAGGCTCCAGAGTCCCAGGTTCAATCCTCCACACCATCATAAGTCAGAGCTGAGTAGTGCTCTGGTAAAATAAATAAAATTAAAATAAAATTAAGAAAAATGTAAGAACATTCGATGTTGGTGGGGATAGCAACCTTAGTACATTCTTGCTGAGAATGTAAACAAGCACAGCCATTGTAGTATAGCCTCTCCTTAAAAAGGTTGGGAATTGAAATGTCATATTACCCATCAGTTCTTTTTATAAGTATCCAGTCAAGGAATACAAAAATATTAATTCAAAAAGATACGGACTTTTTTTTTTTTTTTTTTTTACCTCCAGGGTTATTGCTGGGGTTTGGTGCTTACACTATGAGTCCACTGCTCCTGGAAGCTGCTTTTCCCCTTTTGTTGTTCTTTTTGTTTATAATTTCTGTTATTATTATTATTGTTGGTGGTGGTGGATAGGACAGATAGAAATCGAGAGAGGACGGGAAGACAGAGAGGGGGAGAGAAGGATAGACACCTGCAGACCTGCTTCACCACCTGTGAAGCGACCTCCCTGCATGTGGGGAGCCAGGGGCTCAAACCAGGATCCTTATGCTGGTCCTTGCTCTTCACGCTATGTGTGCTTAACCCACTGCGCTACCACCCTGCCTCCAGACTGTAATCTTAAACCTACTTTGCAGGTTGATGTACACCATATTTGGTAGCCATCATAATGAAATATATGAAGATCTTAAATTATAATTTTGTGCTCCTGAAACCTATACACTTTCAAAATAAACTTAATTTAAATTTTGCTTTCAAACTAAAAAAACACAAGATCCTCTGGTGACGAATACTTCCAGTCCTCGTGGGATGGGGGTACAGAGCCCTCTGGTTTACTTTCCCTATTATTTGCCTCTCTGGGAGTATGGACCAACATTCTTTTTTGGGGTGCAGAAAGTGGGAATTCTGGCTTCTGTACTGGACATGTGCGTTGGAAGATCTGTCCATACCTTCAGCCTATTTCTATCTTTCCTTAGTGGGGTAGGGCTCTGGAGAGGTGAATTTCCAGGAAGCATTGGTGAGATCATCTGATCAGAGAAGTCAGGATGGAATCATTGTAACATCTGGAACTTGGTGGCTGAAAGACAGTAACATGGAAAGCAGGACAATGTGTTTAATAACAGGTACCATAAAGTAGGAATAGAAAGAACAGATAAAAATAGGTACTATAGGGTGAAAGGAAGGTAAGAAGTTTATTTTAGGCATGTCCTAGGAGCCTATGTCTTAGTAATCTTTGCTTGAGATTAATAGCTAGCATGGGGGTAAACTAGAAATATTGTCTGGGAAGATGGTATCAGAGTTGAGAAATGAACTAGGAAGCACTACTCTGCCACTTGAGGAAAACTGGTCCAGAAGTGAGTGCAGCCTAGAAAGTGCCCAGCTGTGACTATACACTGTGAGCTCAGACTGACAGGGAATCAGAGTTCATACAGGCTCCTGTGCTAAATATGAATAGATATGGACCCCAGGTCAGACCAATGTGGTAAATAGTTTATTGTATAGTAAATAATTATAAATTATATGTATAAATTATGTATAGTAAATATTGTAAATAGTTTGGGAGCTACTTTCTGCCCTGATCCAGCTTTCTAGTCCTATTTTCAACTATGACATCTTCCCAGAAACTATTTATAGTCCACCTGCAAGTTAGCTACCCAGTAAAAATTACCACAGTCATGAACCCCTAGGAACATACCTAAAATAGACTTTCTAGCTTCTATCCACCTTAAAATTCCTATTCCCAACTAATTTACTCCTATGTTATGGTTCCTATTTATTGAATATTTTGCCCTGTTTTTTTATGTTACTGCATTTCAGCCACCAGGTTGAAGATACTACTGTGATTTCATCTTGAACTCCCTGGGCAGATGATCTCAATAATGCTTCCTCAATAACCTCACTTCTCAAGAGCCCTACCCCAATAGAGAAATATAGAAATAGGCTGGGGGTGTGGGTTCCAACACCCATGTCCAGTGGAGAAGCAAGTACAGAAGCTAGACCTTTCACTTTCTGTACCTCAAAAAGAATTTTGGTCCATACTCCCAGAGGGATAAGTGTTAGGAAAAGATGACCAGAGGGCTCTTAACTCTAATTCCATTAGGACCCAAAGAGAGAAAAGAGAAAGAAGTGATAATAATAATAATAAATTTGTAAAAGGAAGGACGCTCAGAAGTAGTAGGTGTGACTTAGAAAGGAAGAGAAGGCAGGACCATAGGAAAAAATGGGCAAATATATATAAATATAGACAGATAGTTACAGAAGTAATAGGCAACCCATATCTGTGATCTTGAGAGAACTAATGTAGTTTCCAATGATGGTAATGGGGACACAGGACTCTGGTGGTGGGAACGGTGTGGATTTATACCCCTATTATCTTATAATTTTGTAAATCAATATTAAATCACTAATGAAAATGATTAAAAAAAAAGTAAAAAGGAACTAGGAAGCAAGATCAGGGCAGAGAGTTGCTCACAAACATGAATAAAATATATAAATGCAATTAACTGTTTGCCACATCAATCTAATTTGAGGCCCATATCTATTCATATTTAGCACTGAAGCCTATACAGCCTCCAAGTCTCTGTCAGACTGAGCTTATAATCCATGGTCATAGCTGCAAACATTCTAGGTTGCACTCATTTCAGGACCAGTCTTCCTCTAGTGGCAGGGTAGGATGAACCAACCTCCTTTCAGAGAGTGGGGCAGTCCTTACCATTGCTAGTTCATACTAAGGGTACAGTCCTGAAGAAGCTCACAAAAAGGCTAATGAGTGTGACCAGTAATGGTAGAGAAAGGGATCTATTAGAGGTCTAGGCCCATATCATCTACGGAGAAATCCAAGGATTCCCTATCTAGGACCCTGGGTGATGTCCTCCATTTCTATTTTTCTCTGTCTCTACCAAATAAAAAAGAAAGAAAAAGAGGTAAATGCCCCTGGGAATGTTAGGTTTGTCATGTAGGCACTGAGTGCCAGCATTAACCCTGGTGGCAAAAAATTAAAAAGGGCCAAAAAATAGCTCAATTGTATAGTGCACTGCTTTGCGATATATGTAACCCAGGTTCAAGCACAGACTCCATCACATTGAAGGAAGCTTCAGTATTGTGCTCTTTTCACTTTCACTCTCTGACTCTTTGCTTTTGTTGCTATCTGAAAAACATCCTAGAGCAGTGGAGCCCTGGTGATAACAGAATAGAGTAGAGTAAAGTAGAGTAGAGTAGAGTAGGGTAGGGTAGGGTAGAGTAGGGTAGGGTAGGGTAGGGTAGGGTAGGGTAGGGTAGAGTAGAGTAGAGTAGAGTAGAGTAGAGTAGAGTAGAGTAGAGTAGAGTAGAGTAGAGTAGAGTAGGACAGAACAGAATAGAGGGAGTCCAGCGGTAGCTCAGCAGGTAAAGCCCATGTGGCACAAAGCACAATGACTGGCATAAGGATCCTGGTTCTAGACCCTGGCTCCCCACTTGCAGAGGAGTCGCTTCACAAGTGGTGAAGCAGATCTGCAGTTGTCTACCTTTCTCCCCTACTCTCTGTCTTCCCCTCCTCTCTCCATTTCTCTCTGTCCTAACAATGACGACATCAATAACTACAAAAATAATAACTACAACAACAATAAAAATCAGCAAGGGCTATACTAGTTTTTTTTCCCCCTGAGCCTGAAATCTTATATGCAGGTGAATCCAAGTTATTGTATGAGGAAATGATGTCATGGCTGGGAAAAGGACCAGAAAGCTGGATCAGGGAAGAGAGTAGTTCCAAAATATGGGAAAGGTGTATAAATATTGTTAACTGTAAACCCCATCAATTTGATGTGATCTGTGGCCCATATTCAGCTTAGGAGCCTATGTGACTTCTGCATCCCTGTAGATCTCAGCTCACATTCTGTGATCATGAGCAGGAACATTCCACGTTGGTGGTAGTGGTGAGCATAGCTGCCTTCCATGAGTAGGAACATTCCAAGCTGCCCCAATATCAGGACCCATCTTCCTCAGGTGTAGCATAGAGTATGTTGTCCATTCTCCCTTCAGAGGATGAAACATTCTCTAGTGTTGTTGATCTAAGTTGAAGGCAAGTTCCTTCAATAGGGGCCTATTGTGTTGTTCCTGATAGAGATGACCAATAACAATGGAAAGAGGGATTTATTTACTGCTATTCCAAGACCACATTATCCCATCATGTCTGTTTGAGAATCTCATGACTCTCTAAATAGGGCTCCAGCTGATGGGGTGGCCTGATAGTGACTAAAGAATTATTGCTAATGCATGCTAGTCTCTTGCCCTTATTCAGCTTTTGCAGGCCTTGCTTTGATAAGGTTAGCTTTGGAGTGAGTGAGGGAAGTGTAATAGGAAGTAGGTGAGGAGGGTAGCTAAGTCTAAGTAGACACTATTTCATTATGAACTTTATACTGACTCACTGGCAAACGCTAGAAGAAGAAGAACTGACTCACTAGAGACTATTGTGTACTTTTGCTTTCAGGTATATATTTTTTACCTAATTTATGGATACATGTGAACTATGCTCTATCTCACAGGACCTGGTCTATATATAGGTTTTGGGATTTTGTTAGGAAGTGAACCTCCTGGAATGGAATTAGAGAATCCTATGAAAGGAAATGTCTTACCCAAGTAGTGAGGGTGAAGGGTTGATATTCCATGCCTGACGTCTCTGGACACAGTAAAAACAACAACAACAACAAAAAAACCCACAAAAACAAACAAACAAACAAACAAACAAAAAACTAGTATAGCCACAGGCCCTTTGGAATATAACTAAAATATGCTTACTACCTATCTATAAAATGGAGACCGCCCCCCAACTCTTCGTCTATACTATTCCAGCCTTTAGGTTTGTGAATAGTCAACAATTTGTTTGGCTTTATATGTTAACTCTCTTTTCAATCACCAGATTCCAGATGCTAGCATGATGCCAACCAGACTTCCCTGGATAGATAGACAAACACACCAATGTGTTCTGAAGTTCTGATTCCCCAGAACCCTGCCCCACTAGGGAAAGAGAGAGGCAGGTTAGGAGTATGGATCAACTTGTCAATGTCCATGTTTAGCTGGGAAGCAATTACAAAAGCCAGACCTTCCACCTTCTGCATCCCATAATGACCTTGGGTCCATACTCCTAGAGGGTTAAAGAATAGGAAAGCTATCAAAGGAGGGGATGGGATACAGAGTTTTGATGGTGGGAATTGTGTGGAGTTGTACCCCTCTTATCCTATGGTTTTGTTAGTGTTTCCTTTTCCTTTTTATAAATAAATAAAAAATTAAAAAATTAAAAAGAAGATGGAAGGCAGACTGCTATTCCAAGACCACGTTATCCAGGCAGGTAATGTTGTTTTCGCCGGGCTAGCTTCACGGGCGGGTAACAGACGACCAGGGACTCATGGTTGAGCTGTAGGCAGTATCTCTTTATTCATGCAGGATGCAGCACAATCTAAGCCGAGCTAAGCTAAACTCGAGGTACTGTAAAACTCACCATGCTGTCTTTATATATACTTGCCAAGTAGGGTGGAAACAGGATGTGACATAGAGAGGGTGGAGAGAAAATTGACTGGTGAAAATCAGAGTGTGACAAGGAGAGGATCAGGGTGTGACAAGGAGGGGGTGGAGCAGGCGAGAATCCTATCACTGAACCACCAATGCCCTGGAGGGAGGGTGGTGCTTGTTAACAGTGGTTATGTAAATAGAATGCAGTGGTTATGTAAATAGAATAGTGTTAAGCAGGGGGGATTTAAACCAAATGAAACAGAAGGGGTCTCATGCATACCAACAAGGTAATTGTTCAATTTTTCATATTTTTACACTAATAAATGCATTGACCAAGAAAAAAGAAACAAGGCCAGCAAAAGCTAAAATAAATAAATAAATAAAATTTAAAAAAGAATAGAATTGAATAGAATGGAGTAATACCAAGAAAATTCTTTATACCAGTGATATAACTCCACTCTAGGCTCAGGGACATAATGACAAACATTCCCTCTTCCCTGGCTTTACCTCTTAACCTTCACACCCACCTAGAAAGCCCTTGAAGTCTAATGTGAATGGTGCTGCCAGCTTCTTTATTAAAATAATAATTCTGCCATTTTTATCAGGTTCCCTCCTGGAGGATGGGGTTGTCCCCATCAGAAGAAACTTCAAGATTTCTGGAGACTTCCTTTCTGTCACCTCTTCTGTGGTGCTCCTGGCATTTCATGAGTGGCAGCCAGGATATACTGCTCAGCACCCTATAATGGAACAGGAGAGGTTCCCAGAGGATGACCCAGCCTGAAAGCCAAAGATGTGGACATGAGGCTGGAGAAGTCATTCCCACCCCCTTCTCAAAAGAGGTACTAAATAAAATAAAACTAAACTAAAATAAAATAAAATAAAAGCTATCACCCTTGCTTACTTCCCTTTCACCCTCAGTTGCACTCCTACTCTCTTCCTCTCAGATGATCTTAGTTCTGCTCTCAAGGTTTGGGTAAAAGTGTGATGGTTATACTAAAAGGCTTTAATGCCTGAGGCACCTGAGGAACAAAAGGCCTTGTGTTCAATCCCCAGCACCACAAGTCAAAGCTGAGCAGTGGTTAATAAGCAAAGAGAAGAAAAGGAAAGACCTCTTAGTTCTGTTGTTATTGCCCACTGGTTTAGTTTTACTTTGTTGTGTCCATACATTAATTTTATTCCCTTGTGTTATACACACATGCAATGCAATGCTTACCTTTCTCCTTCTGACTTATTTCCCTTCACCTAATTTCCCCAAATTTTACTCTTTTGTTGAGAGTGACAACATTACAACTTTTTATATGACTGGATTTCATTGAATAAAGTTACTATGTCTTTATCCAACATCTATTAATGGACACTTCAGTTGTTCCCATATCTTAACTATTTCCCCATCCTTTTTAAGCATCCTTCTTGGTTTGGGATTTGTTTCTGGAGTGGGAGATGTTGCTTTAGTCTGGTTCACCAGGAGTGGAATTATTGGGTGGGAAAATGAGATCACAAGTAGGGAAGGACTCTGACCACAGTCCTCTCTCCTGAGCCACCGTGCTGTCATCCAGCATGACCCTTGTTGGTCATTAAACCAGCTCCCCTCTGCTCCATGCTACATTGCTTGATGCTGTGGTCTATTTACATAATCATTGTTTTGCCTGAGACCCACCCTGCCTGCAGGGTATTGTTTAATCCCACTGGTTAGAACCTTTACAACAGCTGCTATGGAAGCTTTCTACCTTCGAGCTCTTTTCTCCACCCCCTCTCCTAGCCATTTCCTTTTCCTATTTGCCACTTCCGGTTTCTAAGATATAAAGGGTTGTCTCTGATCAATAAAGGTATTGCATTGTGTTTCCGTTCCGCCACGAGTTCCTGGTCTCTTCTCTCTCTGGCGATGCTAGCTCAGCACCTTGTGGGTCTGTTTCCAACTCAGCTGAATGGTGGAAATGAGTGTCAGAATGATCTGACACTCTGAATGATCTCCACTCTGTGGAGCTGCTGCAATGTCTTCCTTCCCACTCTGAGCCAAAGTCACTGGAATGACTTTTCTAGCTTCACATCCACATCTTTGGCTTTGGGGAATGAATTCTTCTCTGTACAGGGAGCCTCTCCTGTTGCATAGTAGGGTTCTGAGCAGTATATCCTGGCTGCCACCCACATGATGCCAGTAGTCAAAGAATGGAAGCAGCCTAAGTGTTCATTAACAGATGACTGGGTAGAGAAGTTATGGGAAGTAAAAATTCACAATAGTCTGCAATGACTCAGTAAGTACAGCAAGCAAGTAGAAAGCCTAAGAAAGACACCATAAAACACTCAGATATTTTTCTACTTAGACTTAAATTCTCTCCTCATCTACTTCCTAGTTCACTTCCCTCAATCACTTGAAGTCTAACCTTGCTAGTTAAAGTAAGGACTAAAAAAGCTGGGTAAGGACAAGAGACCGGCACACTTTAATGATGGCCCTTTTGGTCACTACCAGGCCACTCCATCATCTAGGGACCTAGTCAGGAAATCCTTGGATTACCACATAGATATGATAGGCCAAGACCTCTAACAGATCCCTCTCTTCACCATCACTAGTCATCTCCATCAGGAACAACATCATAAGCCCACTTTTGGGCCTCTATAGGACATTGTCCTCTGTAGAATAGCAATGGTGGGAACTATTCCTCTCTCTGAAGGGAGCTGGGTCAACCTGCTCTGCTACTTGAGGAGGACTGGTTCTGAAATGAGTGCAACCTATAATGTCCCTAGCTGTGACCATGGTATGTGAGCTCAGACTGACAGGGATGCAGAGGTTACACAGGCTCCTACACTAAGTATTAATAGATATGGGCCCTAGGTCAGATCAGTGAGATTTACTGTTAATGGTATTTATATGCTATCCCCATATTTGAGAGCTACTTTCTGCTCTGATTCAGCTTTCTAGTTTTATTCTCAACTCTGACACCATCTTCTCAGACAATACTTTTAGCCCACCTGCATGTTAGCTGTTGGGCTCAGGAAAAAATTAGTAAAGTCATGGGCCCTTTGGAATATACCTAAAATAGACTTCTTAGCTTCCTCCAAAATGAAGACCACAAATTTCATTTGCTATATAAGAATATATATATTCTTTTATAATATATCATATAATCTTCTTTTATAATATATAATAATATATAATTTAACCTTTAGGTTCCTGGTTATTAAACAATTTGTTCGGCTATATATCTAATGCATTTCAGTCACACCAAGTTGCAGATGCTACCATGACGCCAACCTGACTTCCCTGGGCAGATGACCTCACCAATGTGTCCTGGAACCCAACCTCTCCAGAACCCTGCCCCACTAAAGAAAGATAGAAACAGGCTGGGAGTATGGATCAACCTGTCAATGCCCATGTCCAGGCTAGAAGCAATTACAGAAGCCAGACCTTCCCCCTTCTGCACCCTATAACGATCCTGGGTCCATACTCCCAGAGGGATAAAGAATAGGGAACTTTCCAATGGAAAGGGTGGGATATGGAACTCTGGTGGAGGGAACTGTATGAAATTGTACTCCTCTTATCCCACAATCTTGTCAATAATTATTAAATCACTAATAAAAAAGTAAAAAAAGTTATAGGATGTATTTCATAGAATACTACTCTGCAGTCAAAAAAGCTGATATTGTTTGTGTCTTTGGGGACAAAAATGGATGGAATTGGAGATGATTTTGCTTAATAAAATAAGTAAATGTGTGAAAGGTGTATTATTGGATGGTTTTACTCATATGTTAACTCCACAGAACTAATACACATTAACTTTCAAAGAAAAAGAAGGAGGAGGAGGAGAAAGAGGAGAAAAAAAAAGAAGTGGCAAGCAGTAGTTTCTAGGACTTTGTGAGGACTACAGTGGTTATCTTTGGGAGGTGAGGTAGGAATCAGTGGTGGTGGTTATAGTGCAAATCTATACCTTGTGATCTTACCATCTTGCAAACCACTATTAATTGCAAATTTAAAAAATGAAAGTAAAATAAAACCAACCATGAGCCAAATGCAGAGGGGTGTAGGGCTCTTTGTGCAGGCCATGGAGTCCTGTGAATGCATGATTATGGAACCCAAACTTGTAACGGACATAATTCTGGGCCCCCAAAAAATGCAGCAAAGAAGACACAGTGCCTGTCCTATGTCGTTCACATCTTGCAGCAAAAATCACAACAATTCCAAAGCATAAGTGCTTTACATGCATTCACCTACTAGATACTCACGCTCATCTGCTAAGGTGGGATTAGCTATCAGAGAGGTTATACAGTTGGACCTGGGATTTGGAGCTTGAGCTAACTAACCTTACTTTTCAGCGGTGAAGGTAGTTTTGGTCTCAGGAACAGTGTCTATAAAGAAAATAAATAAATTAAAAATAATAGCTTCTCTGAGCCAGGGGTCCTAGCAGAGAAGGCAGGGTGCTGCCTGCTGGGGCATGATCACCCCACGCTCCTGCTTAGCTTTCTCATCCCCACGTTCCTTTCATCCTAGGAAACCTGGCATCCTTTGTGCAAGATAAAAATCAGCCGTTCAACCCATTCCACACTGCAACTGGTTGAATCCCTGGACCGCCGCCACTGGCAGTTTAGGTTGGGGCTGGGTTTATGGCTCTGTCAGTGGGAGTGGAGTCTAGGGCAGACCTAGCCCCATGAGGACACTCTGGGCGGATGTTTTGCAATGACAGCAAGTAATGTGTTTCTGGGAATGGAGGCCAGCAGCCCCAGATTATCTGCTGGTGGCTTCTCAATGTCTTGTCTTCGTGGTAGGCCTTGGAGGGGAGTGTTATGGTTCTTTTTGTTGCACCCAACTTTGTGTTGGCAGTTGTGATGTAGACAAAGGATTACAGACAACAATTCCTCTCTCTCTCTCTCTTCTTATTTAAATATTTATTTATTAACATGAGGAAAAAAGGAAAAAGAAAGAGAGAGAGAGAGAGAATGCCAGAGCACCCCTCTGTCTCATGTGATGTGGGGGATTGAATTCAGAACCTCATGCTTTCAAGTCCAAAACTCCAATCACTGTGTCGCCTCCCAAGTCACCCAATATTTCTTTGCTTTTTTTCCCAAGTGTGTTTTTGACCCTTTCCATGGTGTGATAAATAGCCAAATTTGAAAGACTCTTGACCCTCTCTCTTCTCTTTTATGCTCATCCCACACCACTCTGGGAATTTCAACAAGCTCTGGAGCATCCACACAAAATTAGAAAAAGATTCATATTTGATTAATGTTTACTTTAAAATAGATGCAGACGTCTGAAAGACATGTCTTTAGGCCATAAGCAGAACTGTGGGCCCAGACAGGAGGACAGACACACTAGGTGAGTAAGTGATGGTGAAAAGCAATCTCCATGCCCAGCAACGGGGGATGGTTCCATGATGGCAAAACCACAGGCGGGGACAGGCTGTTGTGCAACCACAGAAGGTATTGTTTGCAGAAGGACAAAATGGCATGGGAAAATTCTCACAGCTTCGAATTAAATGATTAGAAGCTGCATTCTGAACTGTAAGTAATAAAAGGAGTTTCTATAATTACATCCCAAATGGGTATGTGTGTGCATGTGTGCTGGAGAATGGGAGGAACATGCTGAAATGGTAAAGGCAATTATCTTTGGCTCGAGGAAGTTTTCTTTTCTTCTGTTTAATCTCTTTATTTTCTGAGTTTCTACTTCAACAACCTTTAACTTTACACAGAAGCTAATAAAAAGGACCAAAAATGTTATTCTAAAGAGTATCTCTTAGAGTGCTTGGAGTCTTTTGTTCCCTTTCTCTGTCTATTCCCTTAATATCCAACAGGATCATATTCCTCTTATGAAGGATAAGTGTTATTCATTTTATTTTCCAGAGAGAAAAGTGAATGTATATTCTTTCCTCCTTCCTTTTTTCCTTCCTTCCTTCACTCCTTCCTTTTTTACTTTCTTTCTTCCTTAAGATTTATTTATTTATTTATTTCCATGAGAGACAGAGACCAGAGCACCACTCAGCTCTGGCATATGATGGTACAAGGGATGGAACCTGGAACTTCTGGGGCCTTAGGCATGCAGATTTGTTTGGTGGTGTTCACTGTGGTTTCTCTCTGGACCAGAAAGATTACATTTCTAACCAGTTCAGAGGTAGAAGATCTGGGATGCAAACCCAGGTGGCCTGGATTTTAAGAAAGTGTATTTTCTTAAAAGTGTATTTTTGACCATTCCACGTCATGGAATAAACTGACATTAAAGCTATGTAAGCTCAGACAGGGAAGAATTAACAGTTGGCCATGGCAGGCACCCATGAGTTGATTTTGGAACCACAAGCATGTTGGCAATCCTAATCTCTTGAGTGATATTAAAACTCAAAGCACATAAAGCTAAATGCCAACTAGAAGAGACAGTCTACTAAGATCTTCAAAGAAATAATACCTCTGTATCTTTCTTTTTAAAATTTCTTTATTGGAGAATTAATGTTTTACATTCAACAGTAAATACAATAGTTTCTACGTGCATAACATTTACCAGTTTTCCATGTAACAATATAACCCTCACTAGGTCCTCTGTCATCCTTCTTGGACCTGTATTCTCCCCACCCACCCACCCCAGAGTCTTTTACTTTGGTGCAATACGCCAATTCCAGTTCGGGTTCTACTTGTATTTTCTTTTCTGATCTTGTTTTTCAGCTTCTGCCTGAGAGTGAGATCATCCCATATTCATCTTTCTGTTTCTGACTTATTTCACTTAACATGAATTTTTCAAGGTCCATTCAAGATTGGCTGAAAATGGTGAAGTCACCATTTTTTTATAGCTGAGTAGTATTCCATTGTATATATTCTGTATCTCTTTCTAATGATGTTTCTCTTTATCTCACCTCTGTCCTACTGAACCCAAAACACACAGCAATAATTTTAACGTGTCCTAGGATTTTTCTCTACATTGTTCCTAACCCTATTTAATCATCTGAATTATTTCATCTCAAGGTTCTTCACTTGGGGGCTAACTGTGACCCTCTCCCCAGGCCAGAGAACTCCCACCTCCAGAGTCTTCCAGATACCTTACCCCCAAGTGCATGTGACTGACATTTCCTTATTCTGACCCCATAGAAGTATTGTGACAAGAGGGCTACTTATTTCTACTTCGCAGTGTGGGTGAGGGAAGCTCACAGGGGTAAAGGAGTTGGTGCAAGCTTCTCCTGCAGGAAGTGGTGGTGTCACTCTCTCTTCTCCTGCCACCTTTGTAGATTTTGCAGAAAGAGCCCTGGATTGAATGGAGATCCTCTAGGTAAGCATTTACCTGGAAAAACAGATAAAATCCTGTTATGAGACAAGAGGACCCTACTATACTTAGCTTGATTGGTGGGTGAAAAGTGAAGCCAGCAATGAGGCACAGCCCATATCCACTAACCTGAGTGGGTTTTTATAGAAGGTCAGAGCTATCTGGAAGTCATACAGCTTTGCTGAGAATAAGGGCAGCAACTTCACAGGTACCCAAGCAGGTGAGCAGGGCTCAGCAGGCGAGGGGGTGGAACATGCCTCCTGTTTCAGCTTGGGGATGGTCCAACAAAAAGCCATAAATCAAGTGATTGCAACACAAGAGCTGTCTGAAACGCAGCCCGGTAATAAACATCTCAGTCACTTTTATTATTATTTTTTTTCTGAAACTAATCAGTTCAGTATGAGTCACTTTGTAGAAACTGAGACCATTCCCTCTGCAAATGATGTTGCACTGAGTAATTGTGCTGATGTTCACATCTCAAAGATGATGCCCAGCTTCCAGAAGATTTCTAGAAAACTTATCATTACCCATCCAATGCAGGATTCAAGGGCTGGGTGGGAGGCAATTTGTTCTATGGTTGTAGGACAACTTCTAGGTACAACACAGCAGATACCAGGAAACATTCTTTTACTAAACAAGTATTGTTGACCTGATTTAATTTCAGACCAATTCCATGTCAGGTCAATGTTCTGTGTTTTATCTGGTAAACCTGCCCATAAGCCACTCTTGTTTTTTCAGTAACACACACCTAACAAAAGGTCTCTACAAAAGTGAAAAGAGACACCCACTATGGAATTTGTTATTCTCTTGCTATCTTACTTAAAACACCTTAGCTGGTTCCTATTCCTCTTAGCAATGGTTTGAAAACTCTGAGTCTGCATCAGATTGATGGCTGCAGGGCATATTAAAACATCAGTTGTTAAGTTCCAACTCTAGACCTGCCTGTTAAGTAGTTATGTGTCTCAATATCATCTCCTGGGACTTACTTTCCCTACACTTGTCTAGGTCTTCTATTTCTTGACTAGTCTCCCTTGTGCCGCTCCATGCTATAGCTAGGCAGGAATCTTTTGTCTTATCCTCTGTGTCTTCTTCAGAGTCTATAGTGGAAGCTCAGGAATAAATGGATGAATGAATGAATGAATGAATGAATGAATGTGGTCTTGTATCATTCAGAGCAGTGGTTCTCAAATGATTGTGATTAGGCTCCCAAGTGACACTTGGAAATGTCTGGAGATTTTTTTTTTTAAGGAGACACCCCACACCACTGAAGCTTCCCCATAGTGCTCCTATGGGCTTTATCAGAAGTTAGGAGCTAGGTTGCATACAAGGAAATGCAAGCACTCCATTAGTGAGCTATCTCACCAACACTGAAGACATATTTAACCCACACTTGGATGGCTGCTGCTGGCATCTAGTGGGTGGAGATCATGAACACTGTTCAACATATTGCAATACACACAATGAACTATGCAGAATGAACCAACCACAATGCCAACCATATCAAGATGAAGAGGTACAGCTCCAGAGCCTCCCCAGTTTCTGACTTTTCCTAATCTGTTTCCACCTTGCCCTTGGGAAGGCTTGCGGACAGAAAGGCCTCCTTGTCTTTTTCTAGAGGTAAAAGCTGCATGTTGCTTTTCCAGGTTCCTGAAGGGCAGAATTGACTTGCAGGGAGCTTTGAGTGAGAGGTCATTTTTTATGACAGTGGGTGCAAAACAGTGGTGGAGAGAGCTTATTTGGCTTTGTGTAAAGCTTCAGCTACCACTTCTATGACCCAGGAACTTAACAAGGGGACAGGAAGCCTTTCTCCCCTGGCCTCTATTTGAATACCATCTCAACACCAACATTAGCTCTCCTGACACTCTGGAATTCCAAATATTTTCATATTACTTATTTTGTGTTTTGTTATGATGTTTTTGTTTCTTAGATGTTTTTTTGATTCATCTCTTCTTTCAGTAAAAATATATGATGTTTTTTGTTTCTTGGACATTTTTTGATTCATCTCTTCTTTCAGTATAAATATATGGAGAAGCCACCACGTACAAGCTTTGTGTTAGTTGTTGAGGAAACATCAATCCCGTCTCATCCTACATGATGGGAACCATATGATGAGTGCTGGATACAAATCGGCTGTGACACTATACATGTGGAAGTGGTATAAAGATTCTCTTCTGAATAGATGTCTTCCATAATTGGATTTTCTACACAGTTTTTAGTTTCTTAAAAGTCACTTACTGACTGGTATTTAGTGGTTGTTTGAGCTTGTATTTGTGTGTGTGTGTGAAATCAATAAGAAGCTGTACTGTAGTCATCCATTAACCAACCAATAAATTAAAGTAAATATACAAAAAAGAAGAAATTCTATGTAGGAATCCCAGTATTCGCTGAGTATAGCCCTGGATGATGGGGTGGCCTGGTAATGACCAAGAAAACCATCATAGAAGTATGCCAGTTTCTTGCCCTTATCCAGCGTTTGTAGTCCTTACTTTACTTGACAAAGGTTAATCTCAGAGTGATTGAGGGAAGTGAAATAGGGAACTATCTGGGTCTAAGTAGAAACATATTGATTACGTGCTTTATGGTGTTTTGTTTTTTTTTTGTCTCTCTATTTGCTTGCTGCCCTTATTGAGTCACTGTAGACTACTGTGAATTTTTACTTTAAGGTTTACATTTTTCCATAACTTATGGATACATGTGCACATGTGCCCTGCCTCATGACCCTGGTCTATATCTAGATGCTATGGCTTTGTTAGGAATTGTGCCACGTGAAGTGGCATTAAGGAGTCCTATGGGGTAAGAAAGGTATCATCTGAATAATGGAGCTGAAGGATTGGCATTCCAGGCCTGGTGTCTCTGGATACTGTCTGAAGTGAAACATATTGAGATGGTATTGGTTGCATTGACTTGGTTGAGCTCAGCAGATGCAGGATCAAATAGTATGAATTGAGAGAAGCATGAAGAAAAATGAGCCACACCCCAGAGGTCCCAGGACTAGGAGAGATAAGGGTTTTATAAAGAATGAGGAGAGACCTTATTGTCTTAGAGTTTAAGAAGGTACTAGATAGTTATTACTATAATCAAGTTATTTGGACCGCTAACAGACCCCGCTCTCCACCATTGTTGGTCATTTCCATTAGGGACAGCATAGTGGATGGACCCTCCTGTGGGCCTCTATAGGACCTTGCCCTCAGTGAGGAATAACAATGGTAGGGACTGCCTCACTCTCTGAAGTGAGATTGAGTCAACATACTCTGCCATTCCAGTAATATTGGTCCTATAATGAGTACAGCCTAGAATGGTCCTAGCTAAGACCATGGAATGTGAGCTCAGACCTATAGAGATGCAGAGTTTACACAGATTCCTGTGCTGAACATGGGCTCCTGGTCAGATTGATGGGGTTTACAATGAATTATATTTATATAATTTTCCCATTTGGGGGAGCTACTCTCTTCCCGATCCAGCTTCCTAGTCTCATTTCCAACTATGACACCATCTCCCCAGACAGTATCTTTAGCCCATCTGCATGGTAGCTGTTGGGCTCAAGCAAGAATTAATAAAGACATGGGCCCCTTGGAAAGTACCTAAAATAGACTTCCAAACTTTTCCCAAAATGGCGAACCCAAATCTCATCTGCTATATTTTACCTTTAGGTTCTTGATTACTAAACAATCTTTCTACTTTATATCTTAATTCTTTTTAGCCACCTAGCTGTAGATGCTACCATGACTTCAACCTGACTTCCCTGGGCAGATGACCTCACCAAAGAGTCCCAGAACCCTACCTCTCCAGACCCCTTCCCCACTGGGGAAAGATAGAAACAGGCTGGGAGTATGGATTGACCTGCCAACTCCCATGTCCAGTGGAGAAGCAATTACAGAAGTCAGACCTTCCACCTTTTGCATTCCATAATCATCCTGGATCCATACTTCCAGAGGGATAAAGAATAGGAAAGCTTCCAATAGAGAGGATGTGATGGAGAACTGTGTTGGTGGGACTTGTGTAGATTTGTACCCCTCTTATCCAACGGACTTGTCATTCATTATTGAATAATTAAAAAAAATTATAACAACTATCCTTTAAATCATAATTTCCATAAAAGAATAATATGAACATTTATTTTTAAAAAAAGGAAGTTCCCACTTTCTTCCAGGAATGTAGTTTCAGGGCATTTTCCCATCTTCCCTTCAGTAAAAACACACATGTTCTTTTTGAGAGACACAGGCACTTTTTTGTTGGTCTGCTTCTAAATTCTACTTCTAAGACCCCTTCTGTTGCATTGCTTGACTGACGCTGTGGTCTATTTACATAATCATTGTTTTCACTGGTTTAATCCCCACTGGTTTGTGTGCTTTTTCCTTCTCCCTACCCCTATCCTACGTACTTCCTTTTCCTGACACTTCTGCCTCAGGAGATATATAGGACACCTTTGTCATTAGAGACTAGCTAGATCACACTGCATTCCCACTTAATAAAGATTGAGCTGCGTCCCACTCAGCCGTAAGTCCATGGTCGTCTCTCTCCCGCTTGCGAAGCTAGCCCGGCATTTTTTCATGTAAATGGCTCGGATAAGGAGGTCATTTCATAAGCTGTCAACTACTTCTCTCCCTATTTAAATCCTGGGTAATAGGGCCTGAGCTTGATTCTTGAAAATGTTTTGGGGTCAGGGGACCAAACTAGGTGCACTTGGTTAAGCTGGAAGTGAGACACCTGGAATTTCTCTGAAAAAAAATTCAATCCTATATTAATCAGGGAAGAAGCCTATAGGAAAATAATCAAATCCTACAAAGCTCTTTTCTCTCCCACTTTGGGGGACATGTGACAAATCTCATCCTCTTTATTGGTCCCTTTTAAGCATGTTGCAAGGGCAGTGATATATCTAAACATAACTTCAGAGCACTGTGATGCCTGCATTCCAGTTCTGACCTTGACTCCTAAAGGCACCCCCAGAACTGTGAGCACCCCCACCCTGGTGGATAGCTATAGGACTGGGGTGGAGTTCTGTGCCTCTGTGAAGAGAAATGAGACACTCTCCCCGCACATTTGGTTTCAATTCTCCAGATTCATCTGCACCGTTTGCTGTGAAGATGAGATAAAATCGAGGAAGTGTAAGCTGAGAGCCCAACTGGCCTGGGAACACTCAGAAGGAAAAAGAGCATTTGGAGTAGTTGAACTGAACTACCTTCTGTACCCCCTAGAATGTGGGGCTCATTTGGGTAGTGGGGATGGATGAAGGGACCCAGAGACCTGGTTCTTCCTCTCCTGGGTTCTGCCAGAGAGGGAACAGGAAGGAGTGATTTATTTAAACCCAGTGATAATTTCCCAATCCAGATTCTCCACAGGGGTTGACAGGCTCCCACTGTAGGAACCCACTGCAGGTTATGGTCACACTTCCCACACACTGGATGCACTGTGGACAGAGAGTGGAAGCACCAGATCTCCCAAATTCTTCAACCAAAGCCAGGAACTTACATTCTTGTGTGACTGACTCCTTTGGGCCTGGGCCTTGGACTGCCATTTGGACAATCAGTGCTATTTGGTTTAAATCCCTGCTCTGGGACATACAGAAAGTTGTTACTTAGTGAGCATGTACTATGGACCAGATGCAGACTCAGGGTATAACCAATCTTCCCTCATTCTACTAACCTCACAGACTGCCGGGCTAGCTTCGAAACCAGGGACTCATGGCTGAGCTGGGACACAGTATCTCGTTTATTAATCAGATACATTGCCTTTTTATGCATCTCTTCACTTGAAGTGACAAGGGAAAGGAAATGACTAGGAGAGGGGGCGGAGCAAAAGAAGAGCGCAAACAGAACAAAGAAAGCTTCCATCTAACCAGTGGGGATTAAACCAATACCCTGAAGGCAGGGAGTGACCCAGGTAAAACAGTGATTATGTAAATAGACCACAGCCTCAAGCAATGTAACAGAAGGGGTCTTAGAAGCAGAATTTAGAAGCATACCAACAACAGACCTGCCATGGAGATCCAATAATCAGCTCTCCTTCATATGGGGAAATGGAGGCATAGGGCAGGCCAGATTTTCCCTTGCAATTATGCAGTTTACCACCTCCAAACTCATAAATAGTTCCTTCTGAAAGTGGATTTACTGGGTTTGGAAAACCCTCCAAAAGGGAAATAACAGTCACAAACAGAGGGGTAAGGCAAGGGTGATATGAAGGTGGGCAGATGAGTAACATAAGCCTGGTATTGCTCATGTTCTCATGCCCTTTAGCAGTCGTCATTTATTATAGCTGAATTGTGTTCTTCTCCAAATTCCTATATTGTAGTCCTACCCTGATAGGAAATTCAAGATCATTCTTTTATGACCTGAACTATAATCCATACTGTCATGCCCTTTGATGCTATGTTGTAACTCTTTGAAGAGTTGATTTCAACTTACTTTTTCAACATTTATGAAAGCCAACATCAGTTCTTTGAATGCTGGGGGTGGGGGGCTCAGAGAGTTACCTCCTCAGAGAGGTGCTTCCCACACTATGTCCTTGTTCCTGACTACATCAGTGACATCAGTGAATTTGCACCTTTGATCTGATACCAGCATTGATCTATATCCAGAGCTCCCCAGCATCATTCCAGAATAGCACTCAGAGGAAACATGAACAGCCCCCCACGCTCACCCACCTGGTCCCAGAAAAGCTGCATTTGTCCCTATTAGACGTTAACTATTTTATTGATGAATGAATGAATGAACGAATTCTGACAAAGGGATACAGAGACAGAGGGACTATAGCACTGTTCAGCTCTGGTTTATGATGTTGCTACAGTCTGAACCTGGAAACTCAGAGCCTCAGGTATGAAAGATTTTGGTCTAACCATTATGCTGTCTTCCCAGTCTGAATTTCTTTTATTTATTTATTTTTGTATTGCCACCAGGGTTATTGCTGGGCTTGACAATATGCCTACACAACAAATCTAGTACTATTTTTTCCTTTTTTTTCCAACTCCTTTTTATTAGGGCAGAGAGAAATTGAGAGCTGAGGGGGAGAAAAAAGGAGAGAGAAAGAGAGACACCTGCAGACCTGCTTCACTACTTGTGAATCACACCCCTCCCCAGAGTCTACCCCTGGACCCCCTTACCTGCAGGTGGGGATCAAGGGTTTGAGCCAGTGATCCTAAATCATGCTAATGTGAGTACTTATCCTGGTGCACCCCCACCTGCCTCACTGAACTTAAGTGTATTAAGAATTCCTGAACAGTTTCTTCCTCCCTGGGTGAGGTTGGTGAGATAACACCCCCTATCAATTTCCTTAGGAGGCTTCCTTTCAGTGCTTAGCATGTCAAGAGGATCTGTTCCCAGTCTGGGCACCCATCCCCACTGGGTAACTTGACTTCAGATGGGGGAGCTGACTGCTTCCAGGGCTTTGTCATACAAAAAATACACAGTAAAACACTGGGATGTCTGGGAAATGCTCACACACCAAACTGCAGAATGGACTGAGGACTGGAGGGAGGTCCATGCCTTGCTTCACATGCCCCTTTCTATTCTGATTCAAGGCCTGGGCTGGATATGTTGAAGAAGTGAGTCTCTGATTTGTGAAATGCACATGATGGTCTCTGTCCGGTAAAGGCTCACAAGTTATGACTCTGCCACATCAACTCCATTGATGGTTTTAGTTTTGCACTAATTTCCGTAGCTGTTTGATTAAAGTAATCTCTTCTACTAGAGTGTGAGTTCCATGATTCTGTATCTTCAAGTCCTAGCACTGTGCATGTATATTGAAGATATCCAGTAAATATAGGCTGAATAAATGACTTGCAGCCTGATTTTAGCTCCATTGTGAAGAATCAGATTGTAGGTTAGTGTCTTCTCTGAGAAAAAGTGAAGGGGAGAAAAAGTGAAGCCAATATATAGGGATATAATAAAAAGAAATTTTAGATGAATGATTGGATGATTTATTTGATGGATGGATAGCTGTATGGATGGATGGATGAATAGATAGGTAGATGGATGGATGGAAAAAAGGCTGATGAATGAATCAATGAATATATGAAGTGGAGAAAAAAATTGGTAAATAGAAACAATCTGATAATAAGATAGAAGCTATATAATATATAGAGAGAAATCTTGTTTTGGCCATACATAATTCATTGTAATTTATATCACTCAAACTTGGTCCCAGAAAAGGTCACCTGAAGAGTTTCTTTGCAGAAGATTACTAATCCCATTGTGATTTCCTGGTTTAAAAAAAAAAAAAAAAAAAAGGTTAGACAAACACTCAAAGGAATGAGCCTTTCCTCTGAGGGGGTGGATCAAAGAAATACTGTTTTCATTTCCCCTAGTCTGGTAACTTCTGTAAAGAGTATACTTTGATTTAGTTTTAGGAGAAGATTTGCCATCTCTTTTTCTACTCCTCTTATTGCCTTTATGACTGACCTTATCTGCCCACACTTGGGGGATTTCTCTCTGCTACAATTAGGAGGTAGTCTCCAGGCCTTTGCCTGGCTGAATGTTGGGGTGAGATTGTTTATAGTAGAAATCTACCACAGGCTATCCCAGATTTATTCTTTTTTTCTAATTAAAGGTACAATAGCTATCTTTGGGACTGCCCACCCCCACCCATCTTCATCTTATCTACATTGCTTTGAAGGAAATTGAGACTTCCATGATTAGTTCAGGGTCACCCAGTAACCCAACTAGCAAGTTCACTCAATAATGCATAGTGCATAATGTGTTTAGAGGTTAACAGCTCTCAATTTCACTGGATGCTGATGAGGATGCACATTTAAAGCTTCTGTAGCCATTTTGTAAACAGAAGCTCTGATCCTAGTGCCACCATTTGAATTTAAAGTTGCAAGTGACCACTCTGTTTTCAGTTTTAAGCCCGCCATGCTCAGTATTCCATTATTATTATTATTATTATTATTATTATTATTATTATTATTGATTTAATTATGGATGGCAATTCCATTGGATAAGAGGAACCACAACCAGAGTTCTGTTTCCCATCCCTCTCATTGTAAGCTTCCCTATTCTTTGCCCCTCTGGGAGTATGGACCCAGGACCGTTATAGGGTGCAGAAGGTGGAAAGTCTGGCTTCTGCAATTCCTTCTCTTCTGGACTTCTCCATACTCCCAGCCTGTTTCTTTCCTTAGTGGGGCAGGGCTCTGGAGAAGTGGGGTTGTAGGGCACATTGATGAGGTTGTCTACACAGGAAAGCCATGTTGGCATCATGGTAGCATCTATAGCTTGGTGGCTGAAAAGCAGTAAGATATAAAGCAGAACAAATTGTTTAATAACAAGGAACCTAAAGGTAAGAATATAGCAGATGAGATTTGGGTTTTCCATTTAGGGAAGTTAGGAAGTCTCTTAGGTATATATATATTTTTCTTTTTTAATTTTTAATTTAATTTAATTTCATTCATAAAAAGGAAACACTGACAAAACCATAGGATAAGAGGGGTACAACTCCACACAATTCCACCACCAGAGCACTGTATCCCATCCCCTCTCCTGATAGCTTTCCTATTTTTTAACCCTCTGGAAGTATGGACCCAAGGTCATTGTGGGATGCAGAAGGTTGAAGGTCTGGCTACTGTAATTGCTTCCCTGCTGAACATGGGGGTTGACAGGTCTATCCATACTTCCAGCCTGTCTCTCTCTTTCCCTAGTGGAGCGGGGTTCTGGGGAAGTGGAGCTCCAGGACACATTGGTGGGTCTCTTCCCTGATCCAGCTTTCTGGTCCTTTTTCCAGCCATGACATCAACAAATAGTGCTAACACAAATGACTTGTGTCCTGAATTTCATGAGAAAGGTTAGCAATGTACCTTAAGCATTCATGAAAGGGAAGTTAATTTATCGACTGTGGAGATAACATAATGGTTCTGGAAAAGGCTTTCATGCCTGATGTTCTGAGGTCCCAGGTTCAGTCCCCAGCACCACCATAAACCAGAGCTGAGCAGTGCTCCCTCCCCACCTCTCTTTGCATCTTACTCTCTCAGTAAAATAAAATAAAACAATTCATTTTAAAAAGGAAAATTAATTTATATTTGGAAGGACCTATGGGAAAAAAGAGGTCAAGGAAGAATTCATGAAAGGGGTAGTACTTAGACTGGTTCTGGAGTACAGAAGGGATTTTGACAGATAAAGAAGCAGAGAGGAAAAATGACAGCAAGAGAAGGGCCTCCAAGGATC